>NW_027206745.1:300000-507677 GCF_032191515.1 Phaenicophaeus curvirostris
ACTCTCCTCTGGAAGCGCTTTCACTGCAAGCTGCAGATTCCCTCCGAACAGCAAGCTTTAGGATAGGGTACTGAATTGTAACTTACTTTCGCATTATAATGCGATTTTGGCAAAGAGAATATCTCCCGCAGGGAAGCTGCTACCATCAAATGTTTGCCCTCATTATACTCCCCTCTGGAAGCGCTTTCACTGCAAGCTGCAGATTCCCTCCTAACAGCAAGCTTTAGGATAGGGTAATGAATTGTAACTTACTTTCGCCTAATAATGCGATTTTGGCAAAGAGAGTATCTCCCGCAGGGAAGCTGCTACCATCAAATGTTTGCCCTCATTAGACTCCCCTCTGGAAGCGCTTTCACTGCAAGCTGCAGATTCCCTCCTAACAGCAAGCTTTAGGATAGGGTACTGAATTGTAACTTACTTTCGCCTAATAATGCGATTTTGGCAAAGAGAGTATCTCCCGCAGGGAAGCTGCTACCATCAAATGTTTGCCCTCATTAGACTCCCCTCTGGAAGCGCTTTCACTGCAAGCTGCAGATTCCCTCCTAACAGCAAGCTTTAGGATAGGGTACTGAATTGTAACTTACTTTCGCATAAAAATGCGATTTTGGCAAAGAGAGTATCTCCCGCAGGGAAGCTGCTACCATCAAATCTTTGCCCTCATTAGACTCTCCTCTGGAAGCGCTTTCACTGCAAGCTGCAGATTCCCTCCTAACAGCAAGCTTTAGGATAGGGTACTGAATTGTAACTTACTTTCGCCTAATAATGCCATTATGGCAAAGAGTGTATCTCCCGCAGGGAAGCTGCTACCATCAAATGTTTGCCCTCATTAGACTCCCCTCTGGAAGTCCTTTCACTGCAAGCTGCAGATTCCCTCCTAACAGCAAGCTTTAGGATAGGGTACTGAATTGTAACTTACTTTCGACTAATAATGCGATTTTGGCAAAGAGAGTATCTCCCGCAGGGAAGCTGCTACCATCAAATCTTTGCCCTCATTAGACTCCCCTCTGGAAGCGCTTTCACTGCAAGCTGCAGATTCCCTCCTAACAGCAAGCTTTAGGATAGGGTACTGAATTGTACCTTAACTGCGGCTAATAAGGCGATTTTGTCAAAGAGAATATCTACCGCAGGGAACCTGTTACCATCAAATGTTTGCCCTCCTTAGACTCCCCTCTGGAAGCGCTTTCACTGCAAGCTGCAGATTCCCTCCTAACAGCAAGCTTTAGGATAGGGTACTGAATTGTAACTTAACTGCGGCTAATAATGCGATTTTGGCAAAGAGAGTATCTCCCGCAGGGAAGCTGCTAACATCAAATGTTTGCCCTCATTAGACTCCCCTCTGGAAACGCTTTCACTGCAAGCTGCAGATTCCCTCCTAACAGCAAGCTTTAGGATAGGGTACTGAATTGTAACTTAACTGCGGCTAATAAGGCGATTATGGCAAAGAGAATACCTCCCGCAGGGAAGCTGCTACCATTAAATGTTTGCCCTCATTAGACTCCCCTCTGGAAGCGCTTTCACTGCAAGCTGCACATTCCCTCCTAACAGCAAGCTTTAGGATAGGGTACTGAACTGTAACTTAACTGCGGCTAATAAGGCGATTTTGGCAAAGAGAGTATCTCCCGCAGGGAAGCTGCTACCATCAAATATTTGCCCTCATTAGACTCCCCTCTGGAAGCGCTTTCACTGCGAGCTGCAGATTCCCTCCTAACAGCAAGCTTTAGGATAGGGTACTGAATTGTAACTTACTTTCGCCTAATAATGCGATTTTGGCAAAGAGACTATCTCCCGCAGGGAAGCTGCTACCATCAAATGTTTGCCCTCATTAGACTCCCCTCTGGAAGCGCTTTCACTGCAAGCTGCAGATTCCCTCCTAACAGCAAGCTTTAGGATAGGGTACTGAATTGTAACTTACTTTCGCCTAATAATGCGATTTTGGCAAAGAGACTATCTCCCGCAGGGAAGCTGCTACCATCAAATGTTTGCCCTCATAAGACTCCCTTCTGGAAGTGCTTTCACTGCAAGCTGCAGATTCCCTCCTAACAGCAAGCTTTAGGATAGGGTACTGAATTGTAACTTACTTTCGCCTAATAATGCGATTTTGGCAAAGAGAGTATCTCCCGCAGGGAATCTGCTACCATCAAATGTTTGCCCTCATTAGACTCCCCTCTGCAAGCGCTTTCACTGCAAGCTGCAGATTCCCTCCTAACAGCAAGCTTTAGGATAGGGTACTGAATTGTAACTTACTTTCGCCTAATAATGCGATTTTGGCAAAGAGAGTATCTCCCGCAGGGAAGCTGCTACCATCAAATCTTTGCCCTCATTAGACTCCCCTCTGGAAGCGCTTTCACTGCAAGCTGCAGATTCCCTCCTAACAGCAAGCTTTAGGATAGGGTACTGAATTGTACCTTAACTGCGGCTAATAAGGCGATATTGGCAAAGAGAATATCTACCGCAGGGAAGCTGCTACCATCAAATGTTTGCCCTCATTAGACTCCCCTCTGGAAGTGCTTTCACTGCAAGCTGGAGATTCCCTCCTAACAGCAAGCTTTAGGATAGGGTACTGAATTGTAACTTACTTTCGCCTAATAATGCGATTTTGGAAAAGAGACTATCTCCCGCAGGGAAGCTGCTACCGTCAAATATTTGCCCTCATTAGACTCTCCTCTGGAAGCGCTTTCAATGCAAGCTGCAGATTCCCTCCTAACAGCAAGCTTTAGGATAGTGTACTGAATTGTAACTTACTTTCGCCTAATAATGCGATTTTGGCAAAGAGAGTATCTCCCGCAGGGAAGCTGCTACCATCAAATGTTTGCCCTCATTAGACTCCCCTCTGGAAGCGCTTTCACTGCAAGCTGCAGATTCCCTCCTAACAGCAAGCTTTAGGATAGGGTACTGAATTGTAACTTACTTTCGCCTAATAATGCGATTTTGGCAAAGAGAGTATCTCCCGCAGGGAAGCTGCTACCACCAAATGCTTGCCCTCATTAGACTCCCCTCTGGAAGCGCTTTCACTGCAAGCTGCAGATTCCCTCCTAACAGCAAGCTTTAGGATAGGGTACTGAATTGTAACTTAACTGCGGCTAATAAGGCGATTTTGGCAAAGAGAGTATCTACCGCAGGGAAGCTGCTACCATCAAATATTTGCCCTCATTAGACTCTCCTCTGGAAGCGCTTTCACTGCAAGCTGCAGATTCCCTCCGAACAGCAAGCTTTAGGATAGGGTACTGAATTGTAACTTACTTTCGCATTATAATGCGATTTTGGCAAAGAGAATATCTCCCGCAGGGAAGCTGCTACCATCAAATGTTTGCCCTCATTAGACTCCCCTCTGGAAGCGCTTTCACTGCAAGCTGCAGATTCCCTCCTAACAGCAAGCTTTAGGATAGGGTAATGAATTGTATCTTACTTTCGACTAATAATGCGATTTTGGCAAAGAGAGTATCTCCCGCAGGGAAGATGCTACCATCAAATGTTTGCCCTCATTAGACTCCCCTCTGGAAGCGCTTTCACTGCATGCTGCATATTCCCTCCTAACATCAAGCTTTAGGATAGGGTACTGAATTGTGCCTTACTTTCGCCTAATAATGCGATTTTGGCAAAGAGAGTATCTCCCGCAGGGAAGCTGCTACCATCAAATCTTTGCCCTCATTAGACTCCCCTCTGGAAGTGCTTTCACTGCAAGCTGCAGATTCCCTCCTAACAGCAAGCTTTAGGATAGGGTACTGAATTGTATCTTAACTGCGGCTAATAAGGCGATTTTGGCAAAGAGACTATCTACCGCAGGGAACCTGTTACCATCAAATGTTTGCCCTCATTAGACTCCCCTCTAGAAGCGCTTTCACTGCAAGCTGCAGATTCCCTCCTAACAGCAAGCTTTAGGATAGGGTACTGAATTGTAACTTACTTTCGCCTAATAATGCGATTTTGGCAAAGAGCGTATCACCCGCAGGGAAGCTGCTAACATCAAATGTTTGCCCTCATTAGACTCCCCTCTGGAAGCGCTTTCACTGCAAGCTGCAGATTCCCTCCTAACAGCAATCTTTAGGATAGGGTACTGAATTGTAACTTACTTAAGCCTACTAATGCGATTTTGGCAAAGAGAGTATCTCCTGCAGGGAAGCTGCTACCATCAAATGTTTGCCCTCATTAGACTCCCCTCTGGAAACGCTTTCACTGCAAGCTGCAGATTCCCTCCTAACAGCAAGCTTTAGGATAGGGTACTGAATTGGATCTTAACTGCGGCTAATAAGGCGATTATGGCAAAGAGAGTATCTCCCGCAGGGAAGCTGCTACCATCAAATGTTTGCCCTCATTAGACTCCCCTCTGGAAGCGCTTTCACTGCAAGCTGCACATTCCCTCCTAACAGCAAGCTGTAGGACAGTGTACTGAATTGTAACTTAACTGCGGCTAATAAGGCGATTTTGGCAAAGAGACTATCTCCCGCAGGGAAGCTGCTACCATCAAATGCTTGCCCTCATTAGACTCCCCTCTGGAAGCGCTTTCACTGCAAGCTGCAGATTCCCTCCTAACAGCAAGCTTTAGGATAGGGTACTGAATTGTAACTTACTTTCGCCTAATAATGCGATTTTGGCAAAGAGAGTATCTCCCGCAGGGAAGCTGCTACCATCAAATCTTTGCCCTCGTTAGACTCCCCTCTGGAAGCGCTTTCACTGCAAGCTGCAGATTCCCTCCTAACAGCAAGCTTTAGGATAGGGTACTGAATTGTAACTTACTTTCGCCTAATAATGCGATTTTGGCAAAGAGAGTATCTCCCGCAGGGAAGCTACTACCATCAAATATTTGCCCTCTTTAGACTCTCCTCTGGAAGCGCTTTCACTGCAAGCTGCAGATTCCCTCCTAACAGCAAGCTTTAGGATAGGGTACTGAATTGTAACTTACTTTCGCCTAATAATGCCATTATGGCAAAGAGTGTATCTCCCGCAGGGAAGCTGCTACCATCAAATGTTTGCCCTCATTAGACTCCCCTCTGGAAGTGCTTTCACTGCAAGCTGCAGATTCCCTCCTAACAGCAAGCTTTAGGATAGGGTACTGAATTGTAACTTACTTTCGCCTAATAATGCGATTTTGGCAAAGAGAGTATCTCCCGCAGGGAAGCTGCTACCATCAAATCTTTGCCCTCATTAGACTCCCCTCTGGAAGCGCTTTCACTGCAAGCTGCAGATTCCCTCCTAACAGCAAGCTTTAGGATAGGGTACTGAATTGTAACTTAACTGCGGCTAATAAGGCGATTTTGGCAAAGAGAATATCTACCGCAGGGAAGCTGTTACCATCAAATGTTTGCCCTCGTTAGACTCCCCTCTGGAAGCGCTTTCACTGCAAGCTGCAGATTCCCTTCTAACAGCAAGCTTTAGGATAGGGTACTGAATTGTAACTTACTTTCGCATAATAATGCGATTTTGGCAAAGAGAGTATCTCCCGCAGGGAAGCTGCTACCATCAAATGTTTGCCCTCATTATACTCCCCTCTGGAAGCGCTTTCACTGCAAGCTGCAGATTCCCTCCTAACAGCAAGCTTTAGGATAGGGTACTGAATTGTAACTTATCTGCGGCTAATAATGCGATTATGGCAAAGAGAGTATCTCCCGCAGGGAAGCTGCTACCACCAAATGCTTGCCCTCATTAGACTCCCCTCTGGAAGCGCTTTCACTGCAAGCTGCAGATTCCCTCCTAACAGCAAGCTTTAGGATAGGGTACTGAATTGTAACTTAACTGCGGCTAATAAGGCGATTTTGGCAAAGAGAGTATCTACCGCAGGGAAGCTGCTACCATCAAATATTTGCCCTCATTAGACTCTCCTCTGGAAGCGCTTTCACTGCAAGCTGCAGATTCCCTCCGAACAGCAAGCTTTAGGATAGGGTACTGAATTGTAACTTACTTTCGCATTATAATGCGATTTTGGCAAAGAGAATATCTCCCGCAGGGAAGCTGCTACCATCAAATGTTTGCCCTCATTATACTCCCCTCTGGAAGCGCTTTCACTGCAAGCTGCAGATTCCCTCCTAACAGCAAGCTTTAGGATAGGGTAATGAATTGTATCTTACTTTCGCCTAATAATGCGATTTTGGCAAAGAGAGTATCTCCCGCAGGGAAGCTGCTACCATCAAATGTTTGCCCTCATTAGACTCCCCTCTGGAAGCGCTTTCACTGCAAGCTGCAGATTCCCTCCTAAGAGCAAGCTTTAGGATAGGGTACTGAATTGTAACTTACTTTCGCCTAATAATGCGATTTTGGCAAAGAGAGTATCTCCCGCAGGGAAGCTGCTACCATCAAATGTTTGCCCTCATTAGACTCCCCTCTGGAAGCGCTTTCACTGCAAGCTGCAGATTCCCTCCTAACAGCAAGCTTTAGGATAGGGTACTGAATTGTAACTTACTTTCGCCTAAAAATGCGATTTTGGCAAAGAGAGTATCTCCCGCAGGGAAGCTGCTACCATCAAATCTTTGCCCTCATTAGACTCTCCTCTGGAAGCGCTTTCACTGCAAGCTGCAGATTCCCTCCTAACAGCAAGCTTTAGGATAGGGTACTGAATTGTAACTTACTTTCGCCTAATAATGCCATTATGGCAAAGAGTGTATCTCCCGCAGGGAAGCTGCTACCATCAAATGTTTGCCCTCATTAGACTCCCCTCTGGAAGTCCTTTCACTGCAAGCTGCAGATTCCCTCCTAACAGCAAGCTTTAGGATAGGGTACTGAATTGTAACTTACTTTCGACTAATAATGCGATTTTGGCAAAGAGAGTATCTCCCGCAGGGAAGCTGCTACCATCAAATCTTTGCCCTCATTAGACTCCCCTCTGGAAGCGCTTTCACTGCAAGCTGCAGATTCCCTCCTAACAGCAAGCTTTAGGATAGGGTACTGAATTGTACCTTAACTGCGGCTAATAAGGCGATTTTGTCAAAGAGAATATCTACCGCAGGGAACCTGTTACCATCAAATGTTTGCCCTCCTTAGACTCCCCTCTGGAAGCGCTTTCACTGCAAGCTGCAGATTCCCTCCTAACAGCAAGCTTTAGGATAGGGTACTGAATTGTAACTTAACTGCGGCTAATAATGCGATTTTGGCAAAGAGAGTATCTCCCGCAGGGAAGCTGCTAACATCAAATGTTTGCCCTCATTAGACTCCCCTCTGGAAACGCTTTCACTGCAAGCTGCAGATTCCCTCCTAACAGCAAGCTTTAGGATAGGGTACTGAATTGTAACTTAACTGCGGCTAATAAGGCGATTATGGCAAAGAGAATACCTCCCGCAGGGAAGCTGCTACCATTAAATGTTTGCCCTCATTAGACTCCCCTCTGGAAGCGCTTTCACTGCAAGCTGCACATTCCCTCCTAACAGCAAGCTTTAGGATAGGGTACTGAACTGTAACTTAACTGCGGCTAATAAGGCGATTTTGGCAAAGAGAGTATCTCCCGCAGGGAAGCTGCTACCATCAAATATTTGCCCTCATTAGACTCCCCTCTGGAAGCGCTTTCACTGCGAGCTGCAGATTCCCTCCTAACAGCAAGCTTTAGGATAGGGTACTGAACTGTAACTTAACTGCGGCTAATAAGGCGATTTTGGCAAAGAGAGTATCTCCCGCAGGGAAGCTGCTACCATCAAATATTTGCCCTCATTAGACTCCCCTCTGGAAGCGCTTTCACTGCGAGCTGCAGATTCCCTCCTAACAGCAAGCTTTAGGATAGGGTACTGAATTGTAACTTACTTTCGCCTAATAATGCGATTTTGGCAAAGAGACTATCTCCCGCAGGGAAGCTGCTACCATCAAATGTTTGCCCTCATTAGACTCCCTTCTGGAAGCGCTTTCACTGCAAGCTGCAGATTCCCTCCTAACAGCAAGCTTTAGGAAAGGGTACTGAATTGTAACTTACTTTCGCCTAATAATGCGATTTTGGCAAAGAGACTATCTCCCGCAGGGAAGCTGCTACCATCAAATGTTTGCCCTCATAAGACTCCCTTCTGGAAGTGCTTTCACTGCAAGCTGCAGATTCCCTCCTAACAGCAAGCTTTAGGATAGGGTACTGAATTGTAACTTACTTTCGCCTAATAATGCGATTTTGGCAAAGAGAGTATCTCCCGCAGGGAATCTGCTACCATCAAATGTTTGCCCTCATTAGACTCCCCTCTGCAAGCGCTTTCACTGCAAGCTGCAGATTCCCTCCTAACAGCAAGCTTTAGGATAGGGTACTGAATTGTAACTTACTTTCGCCTAATAATGCGATTTTGGCAAAGAGAGTATCTCCCGCAGGGAAGCTGCTACCATCAAATCTTTGCCCTCATTAGACTCCCCTCTGGAAGCGCTTTCACTGCAAGCTGCAGATTCCCTCCTAACAGCAAGCTTTAGGATAGGGTACTGAATTGTACCTTAACTGCGGCTAATAAGGCGATATTGGCAAAGAGAATATCTACCGCAGGGAAGCTGTTACCATCAAATGTTTGCCCTCATTAGACTCCCCTCTGGAAGTGCTTTCACTGCAAGCTGGAGATTCCCTCCTAACAGCAAGCTTTAGGATAGGGTACTGAATTGTAACTTACTTTCGCCTAATAATGCGATTTTGGAAAAGAGACTATCTCCCGCAGGGAAGCTGCTACCGTCAAATATTTGCCCTCATTAGACTCTCCTCTGGAAGCGCTTTCAATGCAAGCTGCAGATTCCCTCCTAACAGCAAGCTTTAGGATAGGGTACTGAATTGTAACTTACTTTCGCCTAATAATGCGATTTTGGCAAAGAGAGTATCTCCCGCAGGGAAGCTGCTACCATCAAATGTTTGCCCTCATTAGACTCCCCTCTGGAAGCGCTTTCACTGCAAGCTGCAGATTCCCTCCTAACAGCAAGCTTTAGGATAGGGTACTGAATTGTAACTTACTTTCGCCTAATAATGCGATTTTGGCAAAGAGAGTATCTCCCGCAGGGAAGCTGCTACCACCAAATGCTTGCCCTCATTAGACTCCCCTCTGGAAGCGCTTTCACTGCAAGCTGCAGATTCCCTCCTAACAGCAAGCTTTAGGATAGGGTACTGAATTGTAACTTAACTGCGGCTAATAAGGCGATTTTGGCAAAGAGAGTATCTACCGCAGGGAAGCTGCTACCATCAAATATTTGCCCTCATTAGACTCTCCTCTGGAAGCGCTTTCACTGCAAGCTGCAGATTCCCTCCGAACAGCAAGCTTTAGGATAGGGTACTGAATTGTAACTTACTTTCGCATTATAATGCGATTTTGGCAAAGAGAATATCTCCCGCAGGGAAGCTGCTACCATCAAATGTTTGCCCTCATTAGACTCCCCTCTGGAAGCGCTTTCACTGCAAGCTGCAGATTCCCTCCTAACAGCAAGCTTTAGGATAGGGTAATGAATTGTATCTTACTTTCGACTAATAATGCGATTTTGGCAAAGAGAGTATCTCCCGCAGGGAAGCTGCTACCATCAAATGTTTGCCCTCATTAGACTCCCCTCTGGAAGCGCTTTCACTGCATGCTGCATATTCCCTCCTAACATCAAGCTTTAGGATAGGGTACTGAATTGTGCCTTACTTTCGCCTAATAATGCGATTTTGGCAAAGAGAGTATCTCCCGCAGGGAAGCTGCTACCATCAAATCTTTGCCCTCATTAGACTCCCCTCTGGAAGTGCTTTCACTGCAAGCTGCAGATTCCCTCCTAACAGCAAGCTTTAGGATAGGGTACTGAATTGTAACTTACTTTCGCCTAATAATGCGATTTTGGCAAAGAGAGTATCTCCCGCAGGGAAGCTGCTACCATCAAATATTTGCCCTCATTAGACTCTCCTCTGGAAGCGCTTTCACTGCAAGCTGCAGATTCCCTCCTAACAGCAAGCTTTAGGATAGGGTACTGAATTGTATCTTACTTTCGCCTAATAATGCGATTTTGGCAAAGAGAGTATCTCCCGCAGGGAAGCTGCTAACACCAAATGTTTGCCCTCATTAGACTCCCCTCTGGAAGCGCTTTCACTGCAAGCTGCAGATTCCCTCCTAACAGCAAGCTGTAGGACAGTATACTGAATTGTAACTTAACTGCGGCTAATAAGGCGATTTTGGCAAAGAGAATATCTCCCGCAGGGAAGCTGCTACCATCAAATGTTTGCCCTCATTAGACTCCCCTCTGGAAGCGCTTTCACTGCAAGCTGCAGATTCCCTCCTAACAGCAAGCTTTAGGATAGGGTACTGAATTGTAACTTACTTTCGCCTAATAATGCGATTTTGGCAAAGAGACTATCTCCCGCAGGGAAGCTGCTACCATCAAATGTTTGCCCTCATAAGACTCCCTTCTGGAAGTGCTTTCACTGCAAGCTGCAGATTCCCTCCTAACAGCAAGCTTTAGGATAGGGTACTGAATTGTAACTTACTTTCGCCTAATAATGCGATTTTGGCAAAGAGAGTATCTCCCGCAGGGAATCTGCTACCATCAAATGTTTGCCCTCATTAGACTCCCCTCTGCAAGCGCTTTCACTGCAAGCTGCAGATTCCCTCCTAACAGCAAGCTTTAGGATAGGGTACTGAATTGTAACTTACTTTCGCCTAATAATGCGATTTTGGCAAAGAGACTATCTCCCGCAGGGAAGCTGCTACCATCAAATCTTTGCCCTCATTAGACTCCCCTCTGGAAGCGCTTTCACTGCAAGCTGCAGATTCCCTCCTAACAGCAAGCTTTAGGATAGGGTACTGAATTGTACCTTAACTGCGGCTAATAAGGCGATATTGGCAAAGAGACTATCTCCCGCAGGGAAGCTGTTACCATCAAATGTTTGCCCTCATTACACTCCCCTCTGGAAGTGCTTTCACTGCAAGCTGGAGATTCCCTCCTAACAGCAAGCTTTAGGATAGGGTACTGAATTGTAACTTACTTTCGCCTAATAATGCGATTTTGGCAAAGAGACTATCTCCCGCAGGGAAGCTGCTACCGTCAAATATTTGCCCTCATTAGACTCTCCTCTGGAAGCGCTTTCACTGCAAGCTGCAGATTCCCTCCTTAACAGCAAGCTGTAGGACAGTATACTGAATTGTAACTTAACTGCGGCTAATATGGCGATTTTGGCAAAGAGAATATCCCCGCAGGGAAGCTGCTACCATCAAATGTTTGCCCTCATTAGACTCCCCTCTGGAAGCGCTTTCACTGCAAGCTGCAGATTCCCTCCTAACAGCAAGCTTTTAGGATAGGGTACTGAATTGTAACTTACTTTCGCCTAATAATGCGATTTTGGCAAAGAGACTATCTCCCGCAGGGAAGCTGCTACCATCAATGTTTGCCCTCATAAGACTCCCTTCTGGAAGTGCTTTCACTGCAAGCTGCAGATTCCCTCCTAACAGCAAGCTTTAGGATAGGGGTACTGAATTGTAACTTACTTTCGCCTAATAATGCGATTTTGGCAAAGAGAGTATCTCCTGCAGGGAATCTGCTACCATCAAATGTTTTGCCCCTCATTAGACTCCCCTCTGCAAGCGCTTTCACTGCAAGCTGCAGATTCCCTCCTAACAGCAAGCTTTAGGATAGGGTACTGAATTGTAACTTACTTTCGCCTAATAATGCGATTTTGGCAAAGAGAGTATCTCCCGCAGGGAAGCTGCTACCATCAAATCTTTGCCCTCATTAGACTCCCCTCTGGAAGCGCTTTCACTGCAAGCTGCAGATTCCCTCCTAACAGCAAGCTTTAGGATAGGGTACTGAATTGTACCTTAACTGCGGCTAATAAGGCGATATTGGCAAAGAGAATATCTACCGCAGGGAAGCTGTTACCAT
Organism: Phaenicophaeus curvirostris; assembly: GCF_032191515.1. Lineage (NCBI taxonomy): Eukaryota > Metazoa > Chordata > Aves > Cuculiformes > Cuculidae > Phaenicophaeus > Phaenicophaeus curvirostris. Next base: position 311,770 of record NW_027206745.1, read on the forward strand.
CAAATGTTTGCCCTCATTAGACTCCCCTCTGGAAGTGCTTTCACTGCAAGCTGGAGATTCCCTCCTAACAGCAAGCTTTAGGATAGGGTACTGAATTGTAACTTACTTTCGCCTAATAATGCGATTTTGGAAAAGAGACTATCTCCAGGGAAGCTGCTACCGTCAAATATTTGCCCTCATTAGACTCTCCTCTGGAAGCGCTTTCACTGCAAGCTGCAGATTCCCTCCTAACAGCAAGCTTTAGGATAGGGTACTGAATTGTAACTTACTTTCGCCTAATAATGCGATTTTGGCAAAGAGAGTATCTCCCGCAGGGAAGCTGCTACCATCAAATGTTTGCCCTCATTAGACTCCCCTCTGGAAGCGCTTTCACTGCAAGCTGCAGATTCCCTCCTAACAGCAAGCTTTAGGATAGGGTACTGAATTGTAACTTACTTTCGCCTAATAATGCGATTTTGGCAAAGAGAGTATCTCCCGCAGGGAAGCTGCTACCACCAAATGCTTGCCCTCATTAGACTCCCCTCTGGAAGCGCTTTCACTGCAAGCTGCAGATTCCCTCCTAACAGCAAGCTTTAGGATAGGGTACTGAATTGTAACTTAACTGCGGCTAATAAGGCGATTTTGGCAAAGAGAGTATCTACCGCAGGGAAGCTGCTACCATCAAATATTTGCCCTCATTAGACTCTCCTCTGGAAGCGCTTTCACTGCAAGCTGCAGATTCCCTCCGAACAGCAAGCTTTAGGATAGGGTACTGAATTGTAACTTACTTTCGCATTATAATGCGATTTTGGCAAAGAGAATATCTCCCGCAGGGAAGCTGCTACCATCAAATGTTTGCCCTCATTAGACTCCCCTCTGGAAGCGCTTTCACTGCAAGCTGCAGATTCCCTCCTAACAGCAAGCTTTAGGATAGGGTAATGAATTGTATCTTACTTTCGACTAATAATGCGATTTTGGCAAAGAGAGTATCTCCCGCAGGGAAGCTGCTACCATCAAATGTTTGCCCTCATTAGACTCCCCTCTGGAAGCGCTTTCACTGCAAGCTGCAGATTCCCTCCTAACATCAAGCTTTAGGATAGGGTACTGAATTGTGACTTACTTTCGCCTAATAATGCGATTTTGGCAAAGAGAGTATCTCCCGCAGGGAAGCTGCTACCATCAAATCTTTGCCCTCATTAGACTCCCCTCTGGAAGTGCTTTCACTGCAAGCTGCAGATTCCCTCCTAACAGCAAGCTTTAGGATAGGGTACTGAATTGTAACTTACTTTCGCCTAATAATGCGATTTTGGCAAAGAGAGTATCTCCCGCAGGGAAGCTGCTACCATCAAATATTTGCCCTCATTAGACTCTCCTCTGGAAGCGCTTTCACTGCAAGCTGCAGATTCCCTCCTAACAGCAAGCTTTAGGATAGGGTACTGAATTGTATCTTACTTTCGCCTAATAATGCGATTTTGGCAAAGAGAGTATCTCCCGCAGGGAAGCTGCTAACACCAAATGTTTGCCCTCATTAGACTCCCCTCTGGAAGCGCTTTCACTGCAAGCTGCAGATTCCCTCCTAACAGCAAGCTGTAGGACAGTATACTGAATTGTAACTTAACTGCGGCTAATAAGGCGATTTTGGCAAAGAGAATATCTCCCGCAGGGAAGCTGCTACCATCAAATGTTTGCCCTCATTAGACTCCCCTCTGGAAGCGCTTTCACTGCAAGCTGCAGATTCCCTCCTAACAGCAAGCTTTAGGATAGGGTACTGAACTGTAACTTAACTGCGGCTAATAATGCGATTTTGGCAAAGAGAGTACCTCCCGCAGGGAAGCTGCTACCATCAAATCTTTGCCCTCATTAGACTCCCTTCTGGAAGCGCTTTCACTGCAAGCTGCAGATTCCCTCCTAACAGCAAGCTTTAGGATAGGGTACTGAATTGTAACTTACTTTCGCCTAATAATGTGATTTTGGCAAAGAGAGTATCTCCCGCAGGGAAGCTGCTAACATCAAATCTTTGCCCTCATTAGACTCCCCTCTGGAAGCGCTTTCACTGCGAGCTGCAGATTCCCTCCTAACAGCAAGCTTTAGGATAGGGTACTGAATTGTAACTTACTTTCGCCTAATAATGCGATTTTGGCAAAGAGAGTATCTCCCGCAGGGAATCTGCTACCATCAAATGTTTGCCCTCATTAGACTCCCCTCTGGAAGCGCTTTCACTGCAAGCTGCAGATTCCCTCCTAACAGCAAGCTTTAGGATAGGGTACTGAATTGTATCTTACTTTCGCCTAATAATGCGATTTTGGCAAAGAGAGTATCTCCCGCAGGGAAGCTGCTACCATCAAATCTTTGCCCTCATTAGACTCCCCTCTGGAAGCGCTTTCACTGCAAGCTGCAGATTCCCTCCTAACAGCAAGCTTTAGGATAGGGTACAGAATTGTACCTTAACTGCGGCTAATAAGGCGATTTTGGCAAAGAGAGTATCTCCCGCAGGGAAGCTGCTACCATCAAATGTTTGCCCTCATTAGACTCCCCTCTGGAAGTGCTTTCACTGCAAGCTGCAGATTCCCTCCTAACAGCAAGCTTTAGGATAGGGTACTGAATTGTAACTTACTTTCGCATTATAATGCGATTTTGGCAAAGAGAGTATCTCCCGCAGGGAAGCTGCTACCATCAAATATTTGCCCTCATTAGACTCTCTTCTGGAAGCGCTTTCACTGCAAGCTGCAGATTCCCTCCTAACAGCAAGCTTTAGGATAGGGTACTGAATTGTAACTTACTTTCGCCTAATAATGCGATTTTGGCAAAGAGACTATCTCCCGCAGGGAAGCTGCTACCATCAAATCTTTGCCCTCATTAGACTCCCCTCTGGAAGCGCTTTCACTGCAAGCTGCAGATTCCCTCCTAACAGCAAGCTTTAGGATAGTGTACTGAATTGTAACCTAACTGTGGCTAATAAGGCGATTTTGGCAAAGATAATATCTCCCGCAGGGAAGCTGTTACCATCAAATGTTTGCCCTCATTAGACTCCCCTCTGGAAACGTTTTAACTGCAAGCTGCAGATTCCCTCCTAACAGCAAGCTTTAGGATAGTGTACTGAATTGTAACTTACTTTTGCCTAATAATGCGATTTTGGCAAAGAGACTATCTCCCGCAGAGAAGCTGCTACCATCAAATGTTTGCCCTCATTAGACTCCCCTCTGGAAGCGCTTTCACTGCAAGCTGCAGATTCCCTCCTAACAGCAAGCTTTAGGATAGGGTACTGAATTGTAACTTACTTTCGCCTAATAATGCGATTTTGGCAAAGAGAGTATCTCCCGCAGGGAAGCTGCTACCATCAAATCTTTGCCCTCATTAGACTCCCCTCTGGAAGCGCTTTCACTGCAAGCTGCAGATTCCCTCCTAACAGCAAGCTTTAGGATAGGGTACTGAATTGTAACTTACTTTCGCCTAATAATGCGATTTTGGCAAAGAGAGTATCTCCCGCAGGGAGGCTGCTACCATCAAATGTTTGCCCTCATTACACTCCCCTCTGGAAGCGCTTTCACTGCAAGCTGCAGATTCCCTCCTAACAGCAAGCTTTAGGATAGGATACTGAATTGTAACTTAACTGCGGCTAATAAGGCGACTTTGGCAAAGAGAATATCTCCCGCAGGGAAGCTGCTACCATCAAATGCTTGCCCTCATTAGACTCCCCTCTGGAAGCGCTTTCACTGCAAGCTGCAGATTCCATCCTAACAGCAAGCTTTAGGATAGGGTACTGAATTGTAACTTACTTTCGCCTAATAATGCGATTTTGGCAATGAGAGTATCTCCCGCAGGGAAGCTGCTACCATCAAATCTTTGCCCTCATTAGACTTCCCTCTGGAAGCGCTTTCACTGCAAGCTGCAGATTCCCTCCTAACAGCAAGCTTTAGGATAGGGTAATGAATTGTAACTTACTTTCGCCTAATAATGCGATTATGGAAAAGAGATTATCTCCCGCAGGGAAGTTGCTACCATCAAATGTTTGCCCTCATTAGACTCCCCTCTGGAAGCGCTTTCACTGCAAGCTGCAGATTCCCTCCTAACAGCAAGCTTTAGGATAGGGTACTGAATTGTAACTTACTTTCGCCTAATAATGCGATTTTGGCAAAGAGAGTATCTCCCGCAGGGAAGCTGCTACCATCAAATCTTTGCCCTCATTAGAGTCCCCTCTGGAAGCGCTTTCACTGCAAGCTGCAGATTCCCTCCTAACAGCAAGCTTTAGGATAGGGTACTGAATTGTAACTTACTTTCGCCTAATAACGCGATTTTGGCAAAGAGAGTATCTCCCGCAGGGAAGCTGTTACCATCAAATGTTTGCCCTCATTAGACTCCCCTCTGGAAGTGCTTTCACTGCAAGCTGCAGATTCCCTCCTAACAGCAAGCTTTAGGATAGGGTACTGAATTGTAACTTACTTTCGCCTAATAATGCGATTTTGGCAAAGAGAGTATCTCCCGCAGGGAAGCTGCTACCATCAAATATTTGCCCTCATTAGACTCTCTTCTGGAAGCGCTTTCACTGCAAGCTGCAGATTCCCTCCTAACAGCAAGCTTTAGGATAGGGTACTGAATTGTAACTTACTTTCGACTAATAATGCGATTTTGGCAAAGAGACTATCTCCCGCAGGGAAGCTGCTACCATCAAATCTTTGCCCTCATTAGACTCCCCTCTGGAAGCGCTTTCACTGCAAGCTGCAGATTCCCTCCTAACAGCAAGCTTTAGGATAGTGTACTGAATTGTAACCTAACTGTGGCTAATAAGGCGATTTTGGCAAAGAGAATATCTACCGCAGGGAAGCTGTTACCATCAAATGTTTGCCCTCATTAGACTCCCCTCTGGAAGCGCTTTCACTGCAAGCTGCAGATTCCCTCCTAACAGCAAGCTTTAGGATAGGGTACTGAATTGTAACTTACTTTCGCCTAATAATGCGATTTTGGCAAAGAGAGTATCTCCCGAAGGGAAGCTGCTACCATCAAATCTTTGCCCTCGTTAGACTCCCCTCTGGAAATGTTTTAACTGCAAGCTGCAGATTCCCTCCTAACAGCAAGCTTTAGGATAGGGTACTGAATTGTAACTTACTTTCGCCTAATAATGCGATTTTGGCAAAGAGAGTATCTCCCGCAGGGAAGCTGCTACCATCAAATCTTTGCCCTCATTAGACTCCCCTCTGGAAGCGCTTTCACTGCAAGCTGCAGATTCCCTCCTAACAGCAAGCTTTAGGATAGGGTACTGAATTGTAACTTACTTTCGCCTAATAATGCGATTTTGGCAAAGAGAGTATATCCCGCAGGGAAGCTGCTACCATCAAATGTTTGCCCTCATTAGACTCCCCTCTGGAAGCGCTTTCACTGCAAGCTGCAGATTCCCTCCTAACAGCAAGCTTTAGGATAAGGTACTGAATTGTAACTTAACTGCGGCTAATAAGGCGATTTTGGCAAAGAGACTATCTCCCGCAGGGAAGCTGTTACCATCAAATGTTTGCCCTCATTACACTCCCCTCTGGAAGCGCTTTCACTGCAAGCTGCAGATTCCCTCCTAACAGCAAGCTTTAGGATAGGATACTGAATTGTAACTTAACTGCGGCTAATAAGGCGATTATGGCAAAGAGAGTATCTCCCGCAGAGAAGCTGCTACGATAAAATGTTTGCCCTCATTAGACTCCCCTCTGGAAGCGCTTTCACTGCAAGCTGCAGATTCCCTCCTAACAGCAAGCTTTAGGATAGGGTACTGAATTGTAACTTACTTTCGCCTAATAATGCGATTTTGGCAAAGAGACTATCTCCCGCAGGGAAGCTGCTACCATCAAATCTTTGCCCTCATTAGACTCCCCTCTGGAAGCGCTTTCACTGCAAGCTGCAGATTCCCTCCTAACAGCAAGCTTTAGGATAGGATACTGAATTGTAACTTAACTGCGGCTAATAAGGCGACTTTGGCAAAGAGAATATCTCCCGCAGGGAAGCTGCTACCATCAAATGCTTGCCCTCATTACACTCCCCTCTGGAAGCGCTTTCACTGCAAGCTGCAGATTCCCTCCTAACAGCAAGCTTTAGGATAGGGTACTGAATTGTAACTTAATTTCGCCTAATAATGCGATTTTGGTAAAGAAAATATCTCCCGCAGGGAAGCTGCTACCATCAAATGTTTGCCCTCATTAGACTCCCCTCTGGAAGCGCTTTCACTGCAAGCTGCAGATTCCCTCCTAACAGCAAGCTTTAGGATAGGGTACTGAATTGTAACTTACTTTCGCCTAATAATGCGATTTTGGCAAAGAGACTATCTCCCGCAGGGAAGCTGCTACCATCAAATCTTTGCCCTCATTAGACTCCCCTCTGGAAGCGCTTTCACTGCAAGCTGCAGATTCCCTCCTAACAGCAAGCTTTAGGATAGGGTACTGAATTGTAACTTACTTTCGCCTAATAATGCGATTTTGGCAAAGAGAGTATCTCCCGCAGGGAGGCTGCTACCATCAAATGTTTGCCCTCATTACACTCCCCTCTGGAAGCGCTTTCACTGCAAGCTGCAGATTCCCTCCTAACAGCAAGCTTTAGGATAGGGTGCTGAATTGTATCTTACTTTCTCCTAATAATGCGGTTATGGCAAAGAGAGTATCTCCCGCAGGGAAGCTGCTACCATCAAATCTTTGCCCTCGTTAGACTCCCCTCTGGAAGCGCTTTCACTGCAAGCTGCAGATTCCCTCCTAACAGCAAGCTTTAGGATAGGGTACTGAATTGTAACTTACTTTCGCCTAATAATGCGATTTTGGCAAAGAGATTATCTCCCGCAGGGAAGCTGCTACCATCAAATGTTTGCCCTCATTAGACTCCCCTCTGGAAGCGCTTTCACTGCAAGCTGCAGATTCCCTCCTAACAGCAAGCTTTAGGATAGGGTACTGAATTGTAACTTACTTTCCCCTAATAATGCGATTTTGGCAAAGACAGTATTTCCCGCAGAGAAGCTGCTACCATAAAATGTTTGCCCTCATTATACTCCCCTCTGGAAGCGCTTTCACTGCAAGCTGCAGATTCCCTCCTAACAGCAAGCTTTAGGATAGGGTACTGAATTGTAACTTACTTTCGCCTAATAATGCGATTTTGGCAAAGACAGTATCTCCCGCAGGGAAGCCGCTACCATCAAATCTTTGCCCTCATTAGACTCCCCACTGGAAGCGCTTTCACTGCAAGCTGCAGATTCCCTCCTAACAGCAAGCTTTAGGATAGGGTACTGAATTGTAACTTACTTTCCCCTAATAATGCGATTTTGGCAAAGAGAGTATCTCCCGCAGGGAAGCTGCTACCATCAAATGTTTGCCCTCATTAGACTCCCCTCTGGAAGCGCTTTCACTGCAAGCTGCCGATTCCCTCCTAACAGCAAGCTTTAGGATAGGGTACTGAATTTTAACTAAACTGCGGCTAATAAGGCGATTTTTGCAAAGAGAGTATCTCCCGCAGGGAAGCTGCTACCATCAAATGTTTCCCCTCATTAGACTCCCCTCTGGAAGCGCTTTCACTGCAAGCTGCAGATTCCCTCCTAACAGCAAGCTTTAGGATAGGGTACTGAATTGTAACTTACTTTCGCCTAATAATGCGATTTTGGCAAAGAGAGTATCTCCCGCAGGGAAGCTGCTACCATCAAATCTTTGCCCTCATTAGACTCCCCTCTGGAAGCGCTTTCACTGCAAGCTGCCGATTCCCTCCTAACAGCAAGCTTTAGGATAGGGTACTGAATTGTAACTCAACTGCGGCTAATAAGGCGATTTTTGCAAGGAGAGTATCTCCCGCAGGGAAGCTGCTACCATCAAATGTTTGCCCTCATTAGACTCCCCTCTGGAAGCGCTTTCACTGCAAGCTGCAGATTCCCTCCTAACAGCAAGCTTTAGGATAGGGTACTGAATTGTAACTTACTTTCGCCTAATAATGCGATTTTGGCAAAGAGAGTATCTCCCGCAGGGAAGCTGCTACCATAAAATGTTTTCCCTCCTTAGACTCCCCTCTGGAAGCGCTTTCACTGCAAGCTGCAGATTCCCTCCTAACAGCAAGCTTTAGGATAGGGTACTGAATTGTTACTTACTTTCGCATAATAATGCGATTTTGGCAAAGAGAGTATCTCCCGCAGGGAAGCTGCTACCATCAAATGTTTGCCCTCATTAGACTCCCCTCTGGAAGCGCTTTCACTGCAAGCTGCAGATTCCCTCCTAACAGCAAGCTTTAGGATAGGGTACTGAATTGTAACTTAACTGCGGCTAATAAGGCGATTTTGGCAAAGAGAATATCTCCCGCAGGGAAGCTGCTACCATCAAATGTTTGCCCTCATTACACTCCCCTCTGGAAGCGCTTTCACTGCAAGCTGCAGATTCCCTCCTAACAGCAAGCTTTAGGATAGGGTACTGAATTGTAACTTACTTTCGCCTAATAATGCGATTATGGCAAAGAGAGTATCTCCCGCAGGGAAGCTGCTACCATCAAATATTTGCCCTCATTACACTCTCCTCTGGAAGCGCTTTCACTACAAGCTGCAGATTCCCTCCTAACAGCAAGCTTTAGGATAGGGTACTGAATTGTAACTTACTTTCGCCTAATAATGCGATTTTGGCAAAGAGAGTATCTCCCGCAGGGAAGCTGCTACCATCAAATGTTTGCCCTCCTTACACTCCCCCCTGGAAGCGCTTTCACTGCAAGCTGCAGATTCCCTCCTAACAGCAAGCTTTAGGATAGGGTACTGAATTGTAACTTACTTTCGCCTAATAATGCGATTTTGGCAAAGAGAGTATCTCCCGCAGGGAAGCTGCTACCATCAAATGTTTGCCCTCCTTAGACTCCCCTCTGGAAGCGCTTTCACTGCAAGCTGCAGATTCCCTCCTAACAGCAAGCGTTAGGATAGGGTACTGAATTGTAACTTACTTTCGCCTAATAATGCGATTATGGCAAAGAGATTATCTACCGCAGGGAAGCTGCTACCATCAAATATTTGCCCTCATTAGACTCCCCTCTGGAAGCGCTTTCACTGCAAGCTGCAGATTCCCTCGTAACAGCAAGCTTTAGGATAGGGTACTGAATTGTAACTTACTTTCGCCTAATAATGCGATATTGGCAAAGAGACTATCTCCCGCAGGGAAGCTGCTACCATCAAATGTTTGCCCTCATTAGACTCCCCTCTGGAAGCGCTTTCACTGCAAGCTGCAGATTCCCTCCTAACAGCAAGCTTTAGGATAGGGTACTGAATTGTAGCTTAATTGCGGCTAATAAGGCGATTTTGGCAAAGAGAATATCTACCGCAGGGAAGCTGTTACCATCAAATGTTTGCCCTCATTAGACTCCCCTCTGGAAGCGCTTTCACTGCAAGCTGCAGATTCCCTCCTAACAGCAAGCTTTAGGATAGGGTACTGAATTGTAACTTACTTTCTCCTAATAATGCGATTTTTGCAAAGAGAGTATCTCCCGCAGGGAAGCTGCTACCATCAAATGTTTGCCCTCATTAGACTCCCCTCTGGAAGCGCTTTCACTGCAAGCTGCAGATTCCATCCTAACAGCAAGCTTTAGGATAGGGTACTGAATTGTAACTTAACTGCGGCTAATAAGGCGATTTTGGCAAAGAGAGTATCTCCCGCAGGGAAGCTGCTACCATCAAACGTTTGCCCTCATTAGACTCCCCTCTGGAAGCGCTTTCACTGCAAGCTGCAGATTCCCTCCTAACAGCAAGCTGTAGGACAGTGTACTGAATTGTAACTTACTTTCGCCTAATAATGCGATTATGGAAAAGAGACTATCTCCCGCAGGGAAGCTGCTACCATCAAATGTTTGCCCTCATTAGACTCCCCTCTGGAAGCGCTTTCACTGCAAGCTGCAGATTCCCTCCTAACAGCAAGCTTTAGGATAGGGTACTGAATTGTAACTTACTTTCGCCTAATAATGCGATTTTGGCAAAGACAGTATCTCCCGCAGGGAAGCTGCTACCATCAAATCTTTGCCCTCATTAGACTCCCCACTGGAAGCGCTTTCACTGCAAGCTGCAGATTCCCTCCTAACAGCAAGCTTTAGGATAGGGTACTGAATTGTAACTTACTTTCCCCTAATAATGCGATTTTGGCAAAGAGAGTATCTCCCGCAGGGAAGCTGCTACCATCAAATGTTTGCCCTCATTAGACTCCCCTCTGGAAGCGCTTTCACTGCAAGCTGCCGATTCCCTCCTAACAGCAAGCTTTAGGATAGGGTACTGAATTGTAACTAAACTGCGGCTAATAAGGCGATTTTTGCAAAGAGAGTATCTCCCGCAGGGAAGCTGCTACCATCAAATGTTTGCCCTCATTAGACTCCCCTCTGGAAGCGCTTTCACTGCAAGCTGCAGATTCCCTCCTAACAGCAAGCTTTAGGATAGGGTACTGAATTGTAACTTACTTTCGCCTAATAATGCGATTTTGGCAAAGAGAGTATCTCCCGCAGGGAAGCTGCTACCATAAAATGTTTGCCCTCATTAGACTCCCCTCTGGAAGCGCTTTCACTGCAAGCTGCAGATTCCCTCGTAACAGCAAGCTTTAGGATAGGGTACTGAATTGTAACTTACTTTCGCCTAATAATGCGATTTTGGCAAAGAGACTATCTCCCGCAGGGAAGCTGCTACCATCAAATGTTTGCCCTCATTAGACTCCCCTCTGGAAGCGCTTTCACTGCAAGCTGCAGATTCCCTCCTAACAGCAAGCTTTAGGATAGGGTACTGAATTGTAGCTTAATTGCGGCTAATAAGGCGATTTTGGCAAAGAGAATATCTACCGCAGGGAAGCTGCTACCATCAAATGCTTGCCCTCATTAAACTCCCCTCTGGAAGCGCTTTCACTGCAAGCTGCAGATTCCCTCCTAACAGCAAGCTTTAGGATAGGGTACTGAATTGTAACTTACTTTCTCCTAATAATGCGATTTTTGCAAAGAGAGTATCTCCCGCAGGGAAGCTGCTACCATCAAATGTTTGCCCTCATTAGACTCCCCTCTGGAAGCGCTTTCACTGCAAGCTGCAGATTCCCTCCTAACAGCAAGCTGTAGGACAGTGTACTGAATTGTAACTTACTTTCGCCTAATAATGCGATTATGGAAAAGAGACTATCTCCCGCAGGGAAGCTGCTACCATCAAATGTTTGCCCTCATTAGACTCCCCTCTGGAAGCGCTTTCACTGCAAGCTGCAGATTCCCTCCTAACAGCAAGCTTTAGGATAGGGTACTGAATTGTAACTTACTTTCCCCTAATAATGCGATTTTGGCAAAGAGAGTATCTCCCGCAGGGAAGCTGCTACCATCAAATGTTTGCCCTCATTAGACTCCCCTCTGGAAGCGCTTTCACTGCAAGCTGCCGATTCCCTCCTAACAGCAAGCTTTAGGATAGGGTACTGAATTGTAACTAAACTGCGGCTAATAAGGCGATTTTTGCAAAGAGAGTATCTCCCGCAGGGAAGCTGCTACCATCAAATGTTTGCCCTCATTAGACTCCCCTCTGGAAGCGCTTTCACTGCAAGCTGCAGATTCCCTCCTAACAGCAAGCTTTAGGATAGGGTACTGAATTGTAACTTACTTTCGCCTAATAATGCGATTTTGGCAAAGAGAGTATCTCCCGCAGGGAAGCTGCTACCATAAAATGTTTGCCCTCATTAGACTCCCCTCTGGAAGCGCTTTCACTGCAAGCTGCCGATTCCCTCCTAACAGCAAGCTTTAGGATAGGGTACTGAATTGTAACTCAACTGCGGCTAATAAGGCGATTTTTGCAAAGAGAGTATCTCCCGCAGGGAAGCTGCTACCATCAAATGTTTGCCCTCATTAGACTCCCCTCTGGAAGCGCTTTCACTGCAAGCTGCAGATTCCCTCCTAACAGCAAGCTTTAGGATAGGGTACTGAATTGTAACTTACTTTCGCCTAATAATGCGATTTTGGCAAAGAGAGTATCTCCCGCAGGGAAGCTGCTACCATCAAATGTTTGCCCTCCTTAGACTCCCCTCTGGAAGCGCTTTCACTGCAAGCTGCAGATTCCCTCCTAACAGCAAGCTTTAGGATAGGGTACTGAATTGTTACTTACTTTCGCATAATAATGCGATTTTGGCAAAGAGAGTATCACCCGCAGGGAAGCTGCTACCATCAAATGTTTGCCCTCATTACACTCCCCTCTGGAAGCGCTTTCACTGCAAGCTGCGGATTCCCTCCTAACAGCAAGCTTTAGGATAGGGTACTGAATTGTAACTTAACTGCGGATAATAAGGCGATTTTGTCAAAGAGAATATCTCCCGCAGGGAAGCTGCTACCATCAAATGTTTGCCCTCATTAGACTCCCCTCTGGAAGCGCTTTCACTGCAAGCTGCCGATTCCCTCCTAACAGCAAGCTTTAGGATAGGGTACTGAATTGTAACTTACTTTCGCCTAATAATGCGATTTTGGCAAAGAGAGTATCTCCCGCAGGGAAGCTGCTGCCATCAAATCTTTGCCCTCATTAGACTCCCCTCTGGAAGCGCTTTCACTGCAAGCTGCAGATTCCCTCCTAACAGCAAGCTTTAGGATAGGGTACTGAATTGTAACTTACTTTCGCCTAATAATGCGATTTTGGCAAAGAGACTATCTCCCGCAGGGAAGCTGCTACCATCAAATATTTGCCCTCATTAGACTCTCCTCTGGAAGCGCTTTCACTGCAAGCTGCAGACTCCCTCCTAACAGCAAGCTTTAGGATAGGGTACTGAATTGTTACTTACTTACGCCTAATAATGCGATTTTGACAAAGAGACTATCTTCCGCAGGGAAGCTGCTACCGTCAAATGTTTGCCCTCATTAGACTCCCCTCTGGAATCGCTTTCACTGCAAGCTGCAGATTCCCTCCTAACAGCAAGCTTTAGGATAGGGTACTGAATTGTAACTTACTTTCGCCTAATAATGCGATTATGGAAAAGAGAGTATCTCCCGCAGGGAAGCCGCTACCATCAAATGTTTGCCCTCATTAGACTCCCCTCTGGAAGCGCTTTCACTGCAAGCTGCAGATTCCCTCCTAACAGCAAGCTTAGGGATAGGGTACTGAATTGTAACTTACTTTCGCCTAATAATTCGATTTTGGCAAAGAGACTATCTCCCGCAGGGAAGCTGCTACATTCAAATGTTTGCCCTCGTTAGACTTTCCTCTGGAAGTGCTTTCACTGCAAGCTGCAGATTCCCTCCTAACAGCAAGCTTTAGGATAGGGTACTGAATTGAATCTTACTTTCGCCTAATAGTGCGATTTTTGCAAAGAGATTATCTACCGCAGGGAAGCTGCTACCATCAAATATTTGCCCTCATTAGACTCCCCTCTGGAAGCGCTTTCACTGCAAGCTGCAGATTCCCTCCTAACAGCAAGCTTTAGGATAGGGTACTGAATTGTAACTTACTTTCCCCTAATAATGCGATTTTGGCAAAGAGACTATCTCCCGCAGGGAAGCTGCTACCATCAAATGTTTGCCTTCATTAGACTCCCCTCTGGAAGCGCTTTCACTGCAAGCTGCAGATACCCTCCTAACAGCAAGCTTTAGGATAGGGTACTGAATTGTAACTTACTTTCGACTAATAATGCGATTTTGGCAAAGAGACTATCTCCCGCAGGGAAGCTGCTACCATCAAATGATTGCCCTCATTAGACTCACCTCTGGAAGCGCTTTCACTGCAAGCTGCAGATTCCCTCCTAACTGCAAGCTTTAGGATAGGGTACTGAATTGTAACTTACTTTCGCCTAATAATGTGATTTTGGCAAAGAGAGTATCTCCCGCAGGGAAGCTGCTACCATCAAATGTTTGCCCTCATTAGACTCCCCTCTGGAAGCGCTTTCAGTGCAAGCTGCAGATTCCCTCCTAACAGCAAGCTTTAGGATAGGGTACTGAATTGTAACTTACTTTCGCCTAATAATGCGATTTTGGCAAAGAGACTATCTCCCGCAGGGAAGCTGCTACCATCAAATGTTTGCCCTCATTACACTTCCCTCTGGAAGCGCTTTCACTGCAAGCTGCAGATTCCCTCCTAACAGCAAGCTTTAGGATAGGGTACTGAATTGTAACTTACTTTCGCCTAATAATGCGATTTTGGCAAAGAGAGTATCTCCCGCAGGGAAGCTGCTACCATAAAATGTTTGCCCTCATTAGACTCCCCTCTGGAAGCGCTTTCACTGCAAGCTGCAGATTCCCTCCTAACAGCAAGCTTTAGGATAGGGTACTGAATTGTAACTTACTTTCGCCTAATAATGCGATTTTGGCAAAGAGACTATCTCCCGCAGGGAAGCTGCTACCATCAAATGTTTGCCCTCATTACACTCCCCTCTGGAAGCGCTTTCACTGCAAGCTGCAGATTCCCTCCTAACAGCAAGGTGTAGGACAGTATACTGAATTGTACCTTAACTGCGGCTAATAAGGCGATTTTGGCAAAGAGAATATCTCCCGCAGGGAAGCTGTTGCCATCAAATTTTTGCCCTCATTAGACTCCCCTCTGGAAGCGCTTTCACTGCAAGCTGCAGATTCCCTCCTAACAGCAAGCTTTAGGATAGGGTACTGAATTGTAACTTACTTTCGCCTAATAATGCGATTTTGGCAAAGAGAGTATCTCCCGCAGGGAAGCTGCTACCATCAAATATTTGCCCTCATTAGACTCCCCTCTGGAAGCGCTTTCACTGCAAGCTGCAGATTCCCTCCTAACAGCAAGCTTTAGGATAGGGTACTGAATTGTAACTTACTTTCTCCTAATAATGCGATTTTGGCAAAGAGACTATCTCCCGCAGGGAAGCTGCTACCATCAGATGTTTGCCCTCCTTAGACTCCCCCCGGAAGCGCTTTCACTGCAAGCTGCAGATTCCCTCCTAACAGCAAGCTTTAGGATAGGGTACTGAATTGTAACTTACTTTCGACTAATAATGTGATTTTGGCAAAGAGAGTATCTCCCGCAGGGAAGCTGCTACCATCAAATGTTTGCCCTCCTTAGACTCCCCCCTGGAAGCGCTTTCACTGCAAGCTGCAGATTCCCTCCTAACAGCAAGCTTTAGGATAGGGTACTGAATTATAACTTACTTTCGCCTAATAATGCGATTTTGGCAAAGAGAGTATCTCCCGCAGGGAAGCTGCTACCATCAAATGTTTGCCCTCCTTAGACTCCCCTCTGGAAGCGCTTTCACTGCAAGCTGCAGATTCCCTCCTAACAGCAAGCTGTAGGACAGTGTACTGAATTGTAACTTACTTTCGCCTAATAATGCGATTATGGAAAAGAGACTATCTCCCGCAGGGAAGCTGCTACCATCAAATGTTTGCCCTCATTAGACTCCCCTCTGGAAGCGCTTTCACTGCAAGCCGCAGATTCCCTCCTAACAGCAATCTTTAGGATAGGGTACTGAATTGTAACTTAACTGCGGCTAATAAGGCGATTTTGGCAAAGAGAATATCTCCCGCAGGGAAGCTGTTACCATCAAATTTTTGCCCTCATTAGACTCCCCTCTGGAAGCGCTTTCACTGCAAGCTGCAGATTCCCTCCTAACAGCAAGCTTTAGGATAGGGTACTGAATTGTAACTTACTTTCGCCTAATAATGCGATTTTGGCAAAGAGAGTATCACCCGCAGGGAAGCTGCTACCATCAAATGTTTGCCCTCATTAGACTCCCCTCTGGAAGCGCTTTCACTACAAGCTGCAGATTCCCTCCTAACAGCAAGCTGTAGGACAGTGTACTGAATTGTAACTTAACTGCTGCTAATAATGCGATTTTGGCAAAGAGAATATCTCCCGCAGGGAAGCTGCTACCATCAAATGCTTGCCCTCATTAGACTCCCCTCTAGAAGCGCTTTCACTGCAAGCTGCAGATTCCCTCCTAACAGCAAGCTTTAGGATAGGGTACTGAATTGTAACTTACTTTCGCCTAATAATGCGATTTTGGCAAAGAGACTATCTCCCGCAGGGAAGCTGCTACCATCAAATGTTTGCCCTCCTTAGACTCCCCTCTGGAAGCGCTTTCACTGCAAGCTGCAGATTCCCTCCTAACAGCAAGCTTTAGGATAGGGTACTGAATTGTAACTTACTTTCGCCTAATAATGCGATTTTGGCAAAGAGACTATCTCCCGCAGGGAAGCTGCTACCATCAAATGTTTGCCCTCATTAGACTCCCCTCTGGAAGCGCTTTCACTGCAAGCTGCAGATTCCATCCTAACAGCAAGCTTTAGGATAGGGTACTGAATTGTAACTTAATTTCGCCTAATAATGCGATTTTGGCAAAGAGAGTATCTCCCGCAGGGAAGCTGCTACCATCAAATGTTTGCCCTCTTTAGACTCCCCTCTGGAAGCGCTTTCACTGCAAGCTGCAGATTCCCTCCTAACAGCAAGCTTTAGGATAGGGTACTGAATTGTAACTTAACTGCGGCTAATAAGGTGATTTTGGCAAAGAGAATATCTCCCGCAGGGAAGCTGCTACCATCAAATGTTTGCCCTCATTAGACTCCCCTCTGGAAGCGCTTTCACTGCAAGCTGCAGATTCCCTCCTAACAGCAAGCTGTAGGATAGGGTACTGAATTGTAACTTACTTTCGCCTAATAATGCAAATTTGGAAAAGAGACTATCTCCCGCAGGGAAGCTGCTACAATCAAATATTTGCCCTCATTAGACTCCCCTCTGGAAGCGCTTTCACTGCAAGCTGCAGATTCCCTCCTAACAGCAATCTTTAGGATAGGGTACTGAATTGTAACTTACTTTCGTCTAATAATGCGATTTTGGCAAAGAGACTATCTCCCGCAGGGAAGCTGCTACCATCAAATGTTTGCCCTCGTTAGACTCCCCTCTGGAAGCGCTTTCACTGCAAGCTGCAGATTCCCTCCTAACATCAAGATTTAGGATAGGGTACTGAATTGTATCTTAATTTCGCCTAATAATGCGATTTTGGCAAAGAGAGTATCTCCCGCAGGGAAGCTGCTACCATCAAATCTTTGCCCTCATTAGACTCCCCTCTGGAAGCGCTTTCACTGCAAGCTGCAGATTCCCTCCTAACAGCAAGCTTTAGGATAGGGTACTGAATTGTAACTTAACTGCGGCTAATAAGGCGATTTTGGCAAAGAGAATATCTCCCGCAGGGAAGCTGCTACCATCAAATGTTTGCCCTCATTAGACTCCCCTCTGGAAGCGCTTTCACTGCAAGCTGCAGATTCCCTCCTAACAGCAAGCTGTAGGATAGGGTACTGAATTGTAACTTACTTTCGCCTAATAATGCAAATTGTGAAAAGAGACTATCTCCCGCAGGGAAGCTGCAACAATCAAATATTTGCCCTCATTAGACTCCCCTCTGGAAGCGCTTTCACTGCAAGCTGCAGATTCCCTCCTAATAGCAAGCTTTAGGATAGGGTACTGAATTGTAACTTACTTTCGCCTAATAATGCGATTTTCGAAAAGAGACTATCTCCCGCAGGGAAGCTGCTACCATCAAATGTTTGCCCTCATTAGACTGCCCTCTGGAAGCGCTTTCACTGCAAGCTGCAGATTCCCTCCTAACAGCAAGCTGTAGGACAGTGTTCTGAATTGTAACTTAACTGCGTCTAATAATGCGATTTTGGAAAAGAGACTATCACCCGCAGGGAAGCTGCTACCATCAAATGTTTGCCCTCATTAGACTCCCCTCTGGAAGCGCTTTCACTGCAAGCTGCAGATTCCCTCCTAACAGCAAGCTTTAGGATAGTGTACTGAATTGTAACTTACTTTCGACTAATAATGCGATTTTGGCAAAGAGAGTATCTCCCGCAGGGAAGCTGCTACCATCAAATGTTTGCCCTCATTAGACTCCCCTCTGGAAGCGCTTTCACTGCAAGCTGCAGATTCCCTCCTAACAGCAAGCTTTAGGATAGGGTACTGAATTGTAACTTACTTTCGCCTAATAATGCGATTTTGGCAAAGAGACTATCTCCCGCAGGGAAGCTGCTACCATCAAATGTTTGCCCTCATTAGACTCCCCTCTGGAAGCGCTTTCACTGCAAGCTGCAGATTCCCTCCTAACAGCAAGCTTTAGGATAGTGTACTGAATTGTAACTTACTTTCGCCTAATAATGCGATTTTGGCAAAGAGAGTATCTCCCGCAGGGAAGCTGCTACCATCAAATGTTTGCCCTCATTAGACTCCCCTCTGGAAGCGCTTTCACTGCAAGCTGCAGATTCCCTCCTAACAGCAAGCTTTAGGATAGGGTACTGAATTGTAGCTTAACTGCGGCTAATAAGGCGATTATGGCAAAGAGAATATCTCCCGCAGGTAAGCTGCTACCATCAAATGTTTGCCCTCATTAGACTCCCCTCTGGAAGCGCTTTCACTGCAAGCTGCAGATTCCCTCCTAACAGCAAGCTTTAGGATAGGGTACTGAATTGTAACTTAACTGCGGCTAATAAGGCGATTTTGACAAAGAGAGTATCTCCTGCAGGGAAGCTGCTACCATCAAATGTTTGCCCTCATTAGACTCCCCTCTGGAAGCGCTTTCACTGCAAGCTGCAGATTCCCTCCTAACAGCAAGCTTTAGGATAGGGTACTGAATTGTAACTTACTTTAGCCTAATAATGCGATTTTTGCAAAGAGAGAATCTCCCGCAGGGAAGCTGCTACCATCAAATGCTTGCCCTCGTTAGACTCCCCTCTGGAAGCGCTTTCACTGCAAGCTGCAGATTCCCTCCTAACAGCAAGCTTTAGGATAGGGTACTGAATTGTAGCTTAACTGCGGCTAATAAGGCGATTATGGCAAAGAGAATATCTCCCGCAGGGAAGCTGCTACCATCAAATGCTTGCCCTCCTTAGACTCCCCCCTGGAAGCGCTTTCACTGCAAGCTGCAGATTCCCTCCTAACAGCAAGCTTTAGGATAGGGTACTGAATTGTAACTTACTTTGGCCTAATAATGCGATTTTGGCAAAGAGAGTATCTCCCGCAGGGAAGCTGCTACCATCAAATGCTTGCCCTCATTAGACTCCCCTCTGGAAGCGCTTGCACTGCAAGCTGCAGATTCCCTCCTAACAGCAAGCTTTAGGATAGGGTACTGAATTGTAACTTACTTTCGCCTAATAATGCGATTTTGGCAAAGAGAGTATCTCCCGCAGGGAAGCTGCTACCATCAAATGTTTGCCCTCATTAGACTCCCCTCTGGAAGCGCTTTCACTTCAAGCTGCAGATTCCCTCCTAACAGCAAGCTTTAGGATAGGGTACTGAATTGTATCTTAACTGCGGCTAATAAGGCGATTATGGCAAAGAGAATATCTCCCGCAGGGAAGCTGCTACCATCAAATGTTTGCCCTCATTAGACTCCCCTCTGGAAGCGCTTTCACTTCAAGCTGCAGATTCCCTCCTAACAGCAAGCTTTAGGATAGGGTACTGAATTGTAACTTAACTGCGGCTAATAATGCGATTTTGGCAAAGAGAGTATCTCCCGCAGGGAAGCTGCTAACATCAAATGTTTGCCCTCATTAGACTCCCCTCTGGAAGCGTTTTCACTGCAAGCTGCAGATTCCCTCCTAACAGCAAGCTTTAGGATAGGGTACTGGATTGTAACTTACTTTCGCCTAATAATGCGATTTTGGCAAAGAGAATATCTCCCGCAGGGAAGCTGTTACCATCAAATGTTTGCCCTCATTAGACTCCCCTCTGGAAGCGCTTTCACTGCAAGCTGCAGATTCCCTCCTAACAGCAAGCTTTAGGATAGGGTACTGAATTGTAACTTACTTTAGCCTAATAATGTGATTTTGGCAAAGAGAGTATCTCCCGCAGGGAAGCTGCTACCATCAAATATTTGCCCTCATTAGACTCCCCTCTGGAAGCGCTTTCACTGCAAGCTGCAGATTCCCTCCTAACAGCAAGCTTTAGGATAGGGTACTGAATTGTAACTTACTTTCGCCTAATAATGCGATTTTGGCAAAGAGATTATCACCCGCTGAGAAGCTGCTACCATCAAATATTTGCCCTCATTAGACTCGCCTCTGGAAGCGCTTTCACTGCAAGCTGCAGATTCCCTCCTAACAGCAAGCTTTAGGATAGGGTACTGAATTGTAACTTACTTTCGCCTAATAATGCGATTTTGGCAAAGAGAGTATCACCCGCAGGGAAGCTGCTAACATCAAATGTTTGCTCTCATAAGACTCCCCTCCGGAAGCGCTTTCACTGCAAGCTGCAGATTCCCTCCTAATAGCAGTCTGTAGGACAGTGTACTGAATTGTAACTAAACTGCGGCTAATAATGGGATTTTGGCAAAGAGACTATCTCCCGCAGGGAAGCTGCTTCCATCAAATATTTGCCCTCATTAGACGCCACTCTGGAAGCGCTTTCACTGCAAGCTGCAGATTCCCTCCTAACAGCAAGCTTTAGTATAGGGTACTGAATTGTAACTTACTTTCGCCTAATAATGCGATTTTGGCAAAGAGAGTATCTCCTGCAGGGAAGCTGCTACCATCAAATGTTTGCCCTCATTAGACTCCCCTCTGGAAGCGCTTTCACTGCAAGCTGCAGATTCCCTTCTAACAGCAAGCTTTAGGATAGGGTAATCAACTGTAACTTACTTTCGCCCAATAATGCGATTTGGCAAAGAGACTATCTCCCGCAGGGAAGCTGCTACCATCAAATGCTTGCCCTCATTAGACTCTCCTCTGGAAGCGCTTTCACTGCAAGCTGCAGATTCCCTCCTAACAGCAAGCTTTAGGATAGGGTACTGAATTGTAACTTACTTTCGTCTAATAATGCGATTTTGGAAAAGAGAATATCTCTCGCAGGGAAGCTGCTACCATCAAATGTTTGCCCTCATTAAACTCCCCTCTGGAAGCGCTTTCACTGCAAGCTGCAGATTCCCTCCTAACAGCAAGCTTTAGGATAGGGTACTGAATTGTAGCTTAACTGCGGCTAATAAGGCGATTATGGCAAAGAGAATATCTCCCGCAGGGAAGCTGCTACCATCAAATGTTTGCCCTCATTAGACTCTCCTCTGGAAGCGCATTCACTGCAAGCTGCAGATTCCCTCCTAACAGCAAGCTTTAGGATAGGGTACTGAATTGTAACTTACTTTCGCCTAATAATGCGATTTTGGCAAAGAGAGTATCTCCCGCAGGGAGGCTGCTACCATCAAATGTTTGCCCTCATTACACTCCCCTCTGGAAGCGCTTTCACTGCAAGCTGCAGATTCCCTCCTAACAGCAAGCTTTAGGATAGGGTACTGAATTGTAACTTACTTTCGCCTAATAATGCGATTTTGGAAAAGAGAGTATCTCCCGCAGGGAATCTGCTACCATCAAATGTTTGCCCTCATTAGACTCCCCTCTGGAAGCGCTTTCACTGCAAGCTGCAGATTCCCTCCTAACAGCAAGCTTTAGGATAGGGTACTGAATTGTAACTTACTTTCGCCTAATAATGCGATTTTGGCAAAGAGAGTATCTCCCGCAGGGAAGCTGCTACCATCAAATGCTTGCCCTCATTAGACTCCCCTCTGGAAGCGCTTTCACTGCAAGCTGCAGATTCCCTCCTAACAGCAAGCTTTAGGATAGGGTACTGAATTGTAACTTACTTTCGCCTAATAATGCGATTTTGGCAAAGAGAGTATCTCCCGCAGGGAAGCTGCTACCATCAAATGTTTGCCCTCTTTAGACTCCCCTCTGGAAGCGCTTTCACTTCAAGCTGCAGATTCCCTCCTAACAGCAAGCTTTAGGATAGGGTACTGAATTGTAACTTAACTGCGGCTAATAAGGCGATTATGGCAAAGAGAATATCTCCCGCAGGGAAGCTGCTACCATCAAATGTTTGCCCTCATTAGACTCCCCTCTGGAAGCGCTTTCACTGCAAGCTGCAGATTCCCTCCTAACAGCAAGCTTTAGGATAGGGTACTGAATTGTAACTTAACTGCGGCTAATAATGCGATTTTGGCAAAGAGAGTATCTCCCGCAGGGAAGCTGCTAACATCAAATATTTGCCCTCATTAGACTCCCCTCTGGAAGCGCTTTCACTGCAAGCTGCAGATTCCCTCCTAACAGCAAGCTTTAGGATAGGGTACTGGATTGTAACTTACTTTCGCCTAATAATGCGATTTTGGCAAAGAGAATATCTCCCGCAGGGAAGCTGTTACCATCAAATGTTTGCCCTCATTAGACTCCCCTCTGGAAGCGCTTTCACTGCAAGCTGCAGATTCCCTCCTAACAGCAAGCTTTAGGATAGGGTACTGAATTGTAACTTACTTTCGCCTAATAATGCGATTTTGGCAAAGAGATTATCACCCGCTGAGAAGCTGCTACCATCAAATATTTGCCCTCATTAGACTCGCCTCTGGAAGCGCTTTCACTGCAAGCTGCAGATTCCCTCCTAACAGCAAGCTTTAGGATAGGGTACTGAATTGTAACTTACTTTCGCCTAATAATGCGATTTTGGCAAAGAGAGTATCACCCGCAGGGAAGCTGCTAACATCAAATGTTTGCTCTCATAAGACTCCCCTCTGGAAGCGCTTTCACTGCAAGCTGCAGATTCCCTCCTAATAGCAGTCTGTAGGACAGTGTACTGAATTGTAACTAAACTGCGGCTAATAATGGGATTTTGGCAAAGAGACTATCTCCCGCAGGGAAGCTGCTTCCATCAAATATTTGCCCTCATTAGACGCCACTCTGGAAGCGCTTTCACTGCAAGCTGCAGATTCCCTCCTAACAGCAAGCTTTAGGATAGGGTACTGAATTGTAACTTACTTTTGCCTAATAATGCGATTTTGGAAAAGAGACTATCTCCCGCAGGGAAGCTGCTACCATCAAATGCTTGCCCTCATTAGACTCCCCTCTGGAAGTGCTTTCACTGCAAGCTGCAGATTCCCTCCTAACAGCAAGCTTTAGGATAGGGTACTGAATTGTAACTTACTTTCGCCTAATAATGCGATTATGGCAAAGAGAGTATCTCCCGCGGGGAAGCTGCTACCATCAAATGTTTGCGCTCGTTAGACTACCCTCTGGAAGTGCATTCACTTCAAGCTGCAGATTCCCTCCTAACAGCAAGCTTTAGGATAGGGTACTGTATTGTAACTTACTTTCGCCTTATAATGCGATTTTGGCAAAGAGAGTATCTCCCGCAGGGAAGCTGTTACCATCAAATGTTTGCCCTCGTTAGACTACCCTCTGGAAGCGCTTTCACTGCAAGCTGCAGATTCCCTCCTAACAGCAAGCTTTAGGATAGGGTACTGAATTGTAACTTACTTTCGCCTAATAATGCGATTTTGGCAAAGAGAGTATCTCCCGCACGGAAGCTGCTACCATCAAATGTTTGCCCTCGTTAGACTCCCCTCTGGAAGCGCTTTCACTGCAAGCTGCAGATTCCCTCCTAACAGCAAGTTTTAGGATAGGGTACTGAATTGTACCTTAACTGCGGCTAATAAGGCGATTATGGCAAAGAGACTATCTCCCGCAGGGAAGCTGCTACCATCAAATGCTTGCCCTCATTAGACTCCCCTCTGGAAGCGCTTTCACTGCAAGCTGCAGATTCCCTCCTAACAGCAAGCTTTAGGATAGGGTACTGAATTGTAACTTACTTTCGCTAAATAATGCGATTTTGGCAAAGAGAGTATCTCCCGCAGGGAAGCTGCTACCATCAAATATTTGCCCTCATTAGACTCCCCTCTGGAAGCGCTTTCACTGCAAGCTGCAGATTCCCTCCTAACAGCAAGCTTTAGGATAGAGTACTGAATTGTATCTTACTTTCGGATAATAAGGCGATTTTGGCAAAGAGAGTATCTCCCGCAGGGAAGCTGTTACCATCAAATGTTTGCGCTCGTTAGACTCCCCTCTGGAAGTGCATTCACTTCAAGCTGCAGATTCCCTCCTAACAGCAAGCTTTAGGATAGGGTACTGAATTGTATATTACTTTCACCTAATAATGCGATTTTGGAAAAGAGAGTATCTCCCGCAGGGAAGCTGTTACCATCAAATGTTTGCCCTCGTTAGACTACCCTCTGGAAGCGCTTTCACTGCAAGCTGCAGATTCCCTCCTAACAGCAAGCTTTAGGATAGGGTACTGAATTGTAACTTACTTTCGCATAATAATGCGATTATGGCAAAGAGAGTATCTCCCGCAGGGAAGCTGCTACCATCAAATGTTTGCCCTCGTTAGACTCCCCTCTGGAAGCGCTTTCACTGCAAGCTGCAGATTCCCTCCTAACAGCAAGCTTTAGGATAGCGTACTGAATTGTAGCTTAACTGCGGCTAATAAGGCGATTATGGCAAAGAGAGTATCTCCCGCAGGGAAGCTGCTACCATCAAATGTTTGCCCTCATTAGACTCCCCTCTAGAAGCGCTTTCACTGCAAGCTGCAGATTCCCTCCTAACAGCAAGTTTTAGGGTAGGGTACTGAATTGTAACTTACTTTCGCATAATAATGCGATTTTGGCAAAGAGAGTATCTCCCGCAGGGAAGCTGCTACCATCAAATGTTTGCCCTCGTTAGACTCCCCTCTGGAAGCGCTTTCACTGCAAGCTGCAGATTCCCTCCTAACAGCAAGCTTTAGGATAGGGTACTGAATTGTAACTTACTTTCGCCTAATAATGCGATTTTGGAAAAGAGACTATCTCCCGCAGGGAAGCTGCTACCATCAAATATTTGCCTTCATTAGACTCTCCTCTGGAAGCGCTTTCACTGCAAGCTGCAGATTCCCTCCTAACAGCAAGCTGTAGGACAGTTTACTGAATTGTAACTTAACTGCGGCTAATAATGCGATTTTGGAAAAGAGACTATCTCCCGCAGGGAAGCTGCTACCATCAAATGCTTGCCCTCATTAGACTCCCCTCTGGAAGCCCTTTCACTGCAAGCTGCAGATTCCCTCCTAACAGCAAGCTTTAGGATAGGGTACTGAATTGTAACTTACTTTCGGATAATAAGGCGATTTTGGCAAAGAGAGTATCTCCCGTAGGGAAGCTGTTACCATCAAATGTTTGCCCTCGTTAGACTACCCTCTGGAAGTGCATTCACTTCAAGCTGCAGATTCCCTCCTAACAGCAAGCTTTAGGATAGGGTACTGAATTGTAACTTACTTTCGCCTAATAATGCGATTTTGGAAAAGATACTATCTCCCGCAGGGAAGCTGCTACCATCAAATGTTTGCCCTCATTAGACTCGCCTCTGGAAGCGCTTTCACTGCAAGCTGCAGATTCCCTCCTAACAGCAAGCTTTAGGATAGGGTACTGAATTGGAACTTACTTTCGCCTAATAATGCGATTTTGGCAAAGAGAGTATCACCCGCAGGGAAGCTGCTAACATCAAATGTTTGCTCTCATAAGACTCCCCTCTGGAAGCGCTTTCACTGCAAGCTGCAGATTCCCTCCTAATAGCAGTCTGTAGGACAGTGTACTGAATTGTAACTAAACTGCGGCTAATAATGGGATTTTGGCAAAGAGACTATCTCCCGCAGGGAAGCTGCTTCCATCAAATATTTGCCCTCATTAGACGCCACTCTGGAAGCGCTTTCACTGCAAGCTGCAGATTCCCTCCTAACAGCAAGCTTTAGGATAGGGTACTGAATTGTAACTTACTTTCGCCTAATAATGCGATTTTGTCAAAGAGAGTATCTCCTGCAGGGAAGCTGCTACCATCAAATGTTTGCCCTCATTAGACTCCCCTCTGGAAGCGCTTTCACTGCAAGCTGCAGATTCCCTTCTAACAGCAAGCTTTAGGATAGGGTAATCAATTGTAACTTACTTTCGCCCAATAATGCGATTTGGCAAAGAGACTATCTCCCGCAGGGAAGCTGCTACCATCAAATGCTTGCCCTCATTAGACTCTCCTCTGGAAGCGCTTTCACTGCAAGCTGCAGATTCCCTCCTAACAGCAAGCTTTAGGATAGGGTACTGAATTGTAACTTACTTTCGTCTAATAATGCGATTTTGGAAAAGAGACTATCTCCCGCAGGGAAGCTGCTACCATCAAATGTTTGCCCTCATTAAACTCCCCTCTGGAAGCGCTTTCACTGCAAGCTGCAGATTCCCTCCTAACAGCAAGCTTTAGGATAGGGTACTGAATTGTAGCTTAACTGCGGCTAATAAGGCGATTATGGCAAAGAGAATATCTCCCGCAGGGAAGCTGCTACCATCAAATCTTTGCCCTCATTAGACTCCCCTCTGGAAGCGCATTCACTGCAAGCTGCAGATTCCCTCCTAACAGCAAGCTTTAGGATAGTGTACTGAATTGTAACTTAACTGCGGCTAATAAGGCGATTTTGGCAAAGAGAATATCTCCCGCAGGGAAGCTGCTACCATCAAATGTTTGCCCTCATTAGACTCCCCTCTGGAAGCGCTTTCACTTCAAGCTGCAGATTCCCTCCTAACAGCAAGCTTTAGGATAGGGTACTGAATTGTAACTTAACTGCGGCTAATAATGCGATTTTGGCAAAGAGAGTATCTCCCGCAGGGAAGCTGTTACCATCAAATGTTTGCCCTCATTAGACTCCCCTCTGGAAGCGCTTTCACTGCAAGCTGCAGATTCCCTCCTAACAGCAAGCTTTAGGATAGGGTACTGAATTGTAACTTACTTTCGCTAAATAATGCGAATTTGGCAAAGAGATTATCTCCCGCAGGGAAGCTGCTACCATCAAATATTTGCCCTCATTAGACTCCCCTCTGGAAGCGCTTTCACTGCAAGCTGCAGATTCCCTCCTAACAGCAAGCTTTAGGATAGAGTACTGAATTGTAACTTACTTTCGGATAATAAGGCGATTTTGGCAAAGAGAGTATCTCCCGCAGGGAAGCTGTTACCATCAAATGTTTGCGCTCGTTAGACTCCCCTCTGGAAGTGCATTCACTTCAAGCTGCAGATTCCCTCCTAACAGCAAGCTTTAGGATAGGGTACTGAATTGTATATTACTTTCACCTAATAATGCGATTTTGGAAAAGAGAGTATCTCCCGCAGGGAAGCTGTTACCATCAAATGTTTGCCCTCGTTAGACTACCCTCTGGAAGCGCTTTCACTGCAAGCTGCAGATTCCCTCCTAACAGCAAGCTTTAGGATAGGGTACTGAATTGTAACTTACTTTCGCATAATAATGCGATTATGGCAAAGAGAGTATCTCCCGCAGGGAAGCTGCTACCATCAAATGTTTGCCCTCGTTAGACTCCCCTCTGGAAGCGCTTTCACTGCAAGCTGCAGATTCCCTCCTAACAGCAAGCTTTAGGATAGCGTACTGAATTGTAGCTTAACTGCGGCTAATAAGGCGATTATGGCAAAGAGAGTATCTCCCGCAGGGAAGCTGCTACCATCAAATGTTTGCCCTCATTAGACTCCCCTCTAGAAGCGCTTTCACTGCAAGCTGCAGATTCCCTCCTAACAGCAAGTTTTAGGGTAGGGTACTGAATTGTAACTTACTTTCGCCTAATAATGCGATTTTGGCAAAGAGAGTATCTCCCGCAGGGAATCTGCTACCATCAAATGTTTGCCCTCATTAGACTCCCCTCTGGAAGCGCTTTCACTGCAAGCTGCAGATTCCCTCCTAACAGCAAGCTTTAGGATAGGGTACTGAATTGTAACTTACTTTCGCCTAATAATGCGATTTTGGCAAAGAGAGTATCTCCCGCAGGGAAGCTGCTACCATCAAATGCTTGCCCTCATTAGACTCCCCTCTGGAAGCGCTTTCACTGCAAGCTGCAGATTCCCTCCTAACAGCAAGCTTTAGGATAGGGTACTGAATTGTAACTTACTTTCGCCTAATAATGCGATATTGGCAAAGAGAGTATCTCCCGCAGGGAAGCTGCTACCATCAAATGTTTGCCCTCTTTAGACTCCCCTCTGGAAGCGCTTTCACTTCAAGCTGCAGATTCCCTCCTAACAGCAAGCTTTAGGATAGGGTACTGAATTGTAACTTAACTGCGGCTAATAAGGCGATTATGGCAAAGAGAATATCTCCCGCAGGGAAGCTGCTACCATCAAATGTTTGCCCTCATTAGACTCCCCTCTGGAAGCGCTTTCACTTCAAGCTGCAGATTCCCTCCTAACAGCAAGCTTTAGGATAGGGTACTGAATTGTAACTTAACTGCGGCTAATAATGCGATTTTGGCAAAGAGAGTATCTCCCGCAGGGAAGCTGCTAACATCAAATATTTGCCCTCATTAGACTCCCCTCTGGAAGCGCTTTCACTGCAAGCTGCAGATTCCCTCCTAACAGCAAGCTTTAGGATAGGGTACTGGATTGTAACTTACTTTCGCCTAATAATGCGATTTTGGCAAAGAGAGTATCTCCCGCAGGGAAGCTGTTACCATCAAATGTTTGCCCTCATTAGACTCCCCTCTGGAAGCGCTTTCACTGCAAGCTGCAGATTCCCTCCTAACAGCAAGCTTTAGGATAGGGTACTGAATTGTATCTTACTTTCGCCTAATAATGCGATTTTGGCAAAGAGATTATCACCCGCTGAGAAGCTGCTACCATCAAATATTTGCCCTCATTAGACTCGCCTCTGGAAGCGCTTTCACTGCAAGCTGCAGATTCCCTCCTAACAGCAAGCTTTAGGATAGGTTACTGAATTGTAACTTACTTTCGCCTAATAATGCGATTTTGGCAAAGAGAGTATCACCCGCAGTGAAGCTGCTAACATCAAATGTTTGCTCTCATAAGACTCCCCTCTGGAAGCGCTTTCACTGCAAGCTGCAGATTCCCTCCTAATAGCAGTCTGTAGGACAGTGTACTGAATTGTAACTAAACTGCGGCTAATAATGGGATTTTGGCAAAGAGACTATCTCCCGCAGGGAAGCTGCTTCCATCAAATATTTGCCCTCATTAGACGCCACTCTGGAAGCGCTTTCACTGCAAGCTGCAGATTCCCTCCTAACAGCAAGCTTTAGGATAGGGTACAGATTTGTAGCTTACTTTTGCCTAATAATGCGATTTTGGAAAAGAGACTATCTCCCGCAGGGAAGCTGCTACCATCAAATGCTTGCCCTCATTAGACTCCCCTCTGGAAGCGCTTTCACTGCAAGCTGCAGATTCCCTCCTAACAGCAAGCTTTAGGATAGGGTACTGAATTGTAACTTACTTTCGCCTAATAATGCGATTTTGGCAAAGAGAGTATCTCCTGCAGGGAAGCTGCTACCATCAAATGTTTGCCCTCATTAGACTCCCCTCTGGAAGCGCTTTCACTGCAAGCTGCAGATTCCCTTCTAACAGCAAGCTTTAGGATAGGGTAATCAATTGTAACTTACTTTCGCCCAATAATGCGATTTGGCAAAGAGACTATCTCCCGCAGGGAAGCTGCTACCATCAAATGCTTGCCCGCATTAGACTCTCCTCTGGAAGCGCTTTCACTGCAAGCTGCAGATTCCCTCCTAACAGCAAGCTTTAGGATAGGGTACTGAATTGTAACTTACATTCGCCTAATAATGCGATTTTGGCAAAGAGAGTATCTCCCGCAGGGAAGCTGCTACCATCAAATGTTTGCCCTCATTAAACTCCCCTCTGGAAGCACTTTCACTGCAAGCTGCAGATTCCCTCCTAACAGCAAGCTTTAGGATAGGGTACTGAATTGTAGCTTAACTGCGGCTAATAAGGCGATTATGGGAAAGAGAATATCTCCCGCAGGGAAGCTGCTACCATCAAATGTTTGCCCTCATTAGACTCCCCTCTGGAAGCGCATTCACTGCAAGCTGCAGATTCCCTCCTAACAGCAAGCTTTAGGATAGGGTACTGAATTGTAACTTACTTTCGCCTAATAATGCGATTTTGGCAAAGAGAGTATCTCCCGCAGGGAGGCTGCTACCATCAAATGTTTGCCCTCATTACACTCCCCTCTGGAAGCGCTTTCACTGCAAGCTGCAGATTCCCTCCTAACAGCAAGCTTTAGGATAGGGTACTGAATTGTAACTTACTTTCGCCTAATAATGCGATTTTGGCAAAGAGACTATCTCCCGCAGGGAAGCTGCTACCATCAAATGTTTGCCCTCATTAGACTCCCCTCTGGAAGCGCTTTCACTGCAAGCTGCAGATTCCCTCCTAACAGCAAGCTTTAGGATAGGGTACTGAATTGTAACTTACTTTCGCCTAATAATGCGATTTTGGCAAAGAGAGTATCTCCCGCGGGGAAGCTGCTACCATCAAATGTTTGCGCTCGTTAGACTACCCTCTGGAAGTGCATTCACTTCAAGCTGCAGATTCCCTCCTAACAGCAAGCTTTAGGATAGGGTACTGTATTGTAACTTACTTTCGCCTTATAATGCGATTTTGGCAAAGAGAGTATCTCCCGCAGGGAAGCTGTTACCATCAAATGTTTGCCCTCGTTAGACTACCCTCTGGAAGCGCTTTCACTGCAAGCTGCAGATTCCCTCCTAACAGCAAGCTTTAGGATAGGGTACTGAATTGTAACTTACTTTCGCCTAATAATGCGATTTTGGCAAAGAGAGTATCTCCCGCAGGGAAGCTGCTACCATCAAATGTTTGCCCTCGTTAGACTCCCCTCTGGAAGCGCTTTCACTGCAAGCTGCAGATTCCCTCCTAACAGCAAGCTTTAGGATAGGGTACTGGATTGTAACTTACTTTCGCCTAATAATGCGATTTTGGCAAAGAGAGTATCTCCCGCAGGGAAGCTGCTACCATCAAATGCTTGCCCTCATTAGACTCCCCTCTGGAAGCCCTTTCACTGCAAGCTGCAGATTCCCTCCTAACAGCAAGCTTTAGGATAGGGTACTGAATTGTAGCTTACTTTCGCTAAATAATGCGATTTTGGCAAAGAGAGTATCTCCCGCAGGGAAGCTGCTACCATCAAATATTTGCCCTCATTAGACTCCCCTCTGGAAGCGCTTTCACTGCAAGCTGCAGATTCCCTCCTAACAGCAAGCTTTAGGATAGAGTACTGAATTGTAACTTACTTTCGGATAATAAGGCGATTTTGGCAAAGAGAGTATCTCCCGCAGGGAAGCTGTTACCATCAAATGTTTGCGCTCGTTAGACTACCCTCTGGAAGTGCATTCACTTCAAGCTGCAGATTCCCTCCTAACAGCAAGCTTTAGGATAGGGTACTGAATTGTATCTTACTTTCAACTAATAATGCGATTTTGGAAAAGAGAGTATCTCCCGCAGGGAAGCTGTTACCATCAAATGTTTGCCCTCGTTAGACTACCCTCTGGAAGCGCTTTCACTGCAAGCTGCAGATTCCCTCCTAACAGCAAGCTTTAGGATAGGGTACTGAATTGTAACTTACTTTCGCATAATAATGCGATTATGGCAAAGAGAGTATCTCCCGCAGGGAAGCTGCTACCATCAAATGTTTGCCCTCGTTAGACTCCCCTCTGGAAGCGCTTTCACTGCAAGCTGCAGATTCCCTCCTAACAGCAAGCTTTAGGATAGCGTACTGAATTGTAGCTTAACTGCGGCTAATAAGGCGATTATGGCAAAGAGAGTATCTCCCGCAGGGAAGCTGCTACCATCAAATGTTTGCCCTCATTAGACTCCCCTCTAGAAGCGCTTTCACTGCAAGCTGCAGATTCCCTCCTAACAGCAAGTTTTAGGGTAGGGTACTGAATTGTAACTTACTTTCGCATAATAATGCGATTTTGGCAAAGAGAGTATCTCCCGCAGGGAAGCTGCTACCATCAAATGTTTGCCCTCGTTAGACTCCCCTCTGGAAGCGCTTTCACTGCAAGCTGCAGATTCCCTCCTAACAGCAAGCTTTAGGATAGGGTACTGAATTGTAACTTACTTTCGCCTAATAATGCGATTTTGGAAAAGAGACTATCTCCCGCAGGGAAGCTGCTACCATCAAATATTTGCCTTCATTAGACTCTCCTCTGGAAGCGCTTTCACTGCAAGCTGCAGATTCCCTCCTAACAGCAAGCTGTAGGACAGTTTACTGAATTGTAACTTAACTGCGGCTAATAATGCGATTTTGGAAAAGAGACTATCTCCCGCAGGGAAGCTGCTACCATCAAATGCTTGCCCTCATTAGACTCCCCTCTGGAAGCCCTTTCACTGCAAGCTGCAGATTCCCTCCTAACAGCAAGCTTTAGGATAGGGTACTGAATTGTAACTTACTTTCGGATAATAAGGCGATTTTGGCAAAGAGAGTATCTCCCGTAGGGAAGCTGTTACCATCAAATGTTTGCCCTCGTTAGACTACCCTCTGGAAGTGCATTCACTTCAAGCTGCAGATTCCCTCCTAACAGCAAGCTTTAGGATAGGGTACTGAATTGTAACTTACTTTCGCCTAATAATGCGATTTTGGAAAAGAGACTATCTCCCGCAGGGAAGCTGCTACCATCAAATGTTTGCCCTCATTAGACTCCCCTCTAGAAGCGCTTTCACTGCAAGCTGCAGATTCCCTCCTAACAGCAAGCTTTAGGATAGGGTACTGAATTGGAACTTACTTTCGCCAAATAATGCGATTTTGGCAAAGAGAGTATCTCCCGCAGGGAAGCTGCTACCATCAAATGCTTGCCCTCGTTAGACTACCCTCTGGAAGCGCTTTCACTGCAAGCTGCAGATTCCCTCCTAACAGCAAGCTTTAGGATAGGGTACTGAATTGTAACTTACTTTCGCCTAATAATGCGATTTTGGCAAAGAGAGTATCTCCCGCAGGGAAGCTGTTACCATCAAATGTTTGCCCTCGTTAGACTCTCCTCTGGAAGCGCTTTCACTGCAAGCTGCAGATTCCCTCCTAACAGCAAGCTTTAGGATAGGGTACTGAATTGTAACTTACTTTCGCCCAATAATGCGATTTTGGCAAAGAGAGTATCTCCCGCAGGGAAGCTGCTACCATCAAATGTTTGCCCTCGTTAGACTCCCCTCTGGAAGCGCTTTCACTGCAAGCTGCAGATTCCCTCCTAACAGCAAGCTTTAGGATAGGGTACTGAATTGTAACTTACTTTCGCCTAATAATGCGATTTTGGCAAAGAGAGTATCTCCCGCAGGGAAGCTGCTAACACCAAATGCTTGCCCTCATTAGACTCCCCTCTGGAAGCGCTTTCACTGCAAGCTGCAGATTCCCTCCTAACAGCAAGATTTAGGATAGGGTACTGAATTGTAGCTTAACTGCGGCTAATAATGCGATTTTGGCAAAGAGAATATCTCCCGCAGGGAAGCTGCTACCATCAAATGCTTGCCCTCATTAGACTCCCCTCTGGAAGCGCTTTCACTGCAAGCTGCAGATTCCCTCCTAACAGCAAGCTGTAGGACAGGGTACTGAATTGTAACTTACTTTCGACTAATAATGCGATTTTGGAAAAGAGACTATCTCCCGCAGGGAAGCTGCTACCATCAAATATTTGCCTTCATTAGACTCTCCTCTGGAAGCGCTTTCACTGCAAGCTGCAGATTCCCTCCTAACAGCAAGCTGTAGGACAGTTTACTGAATTGTAACTTAACTACGGCTAATAATGCGATTTTGGAAAAGAGACTATCTCCCGCAGGGAAGCTGCTACCATCAAATGCTTGCCCTCATTAGACTCCCCTCTGGAAGCGCTTTCACTGCAAGCTGCAGATTCCCTCCTAACAGCAAGCTTTAGGATAGGGTACTGAATTGTATCTTAATTTCGCCTAATAATGCGATTTTGGCAAAGAGAGTATCTCCCGCAGGGAAGCTGCTACCATCAAATATTTGCCCTCATTAGACTCCCCTCTGGAAGCGCTTTCACTGCAAGCTGCAGATTCCCTCCTAACAGCAATCTTTAGGATAGGGTACTGAATTGTAACTTACATTCGGATAATAAGGCGATTTTGGCAAATAGAGTATCTCCCGCACGGAAGCTGTTACCATCAAATGTTTCCCTCGTTAGACTACCCTCTGGAAGCGCATTCACTTCAAGCTGCAGATTCCCTCCTAACAGCAAGCTTTAGGATAGGGTACTGAATTGTAACTTACTTTCGCCTAATAATGCGATTATGGCAAAGAGAGTATCTCCCGCACGGAAGCTGCTACCATCAAATGTTTGCCCTCGTTAGACTCCCCTCTGGAAGCGCTTTCACTGCAAGCTGCAGATTCCCTCCTAACAGCAAGCTTTATGATAGCGTACTGAACTGTAGCTTAAATGCGGATAATAAGGCGATTATGGCAAAGAGAATATCTCCCGCAGGGAAGCTGCTACCATCAAATGTTTGCCCTCATTAGACTCCCCTCTGGAAGCGCTTTCACTGCAAGCTGCAGATTCCCTCCTAACAGCAAGCTTTAGGATAGGGTACTGAATTGTAACTTACTTTCGCCTAATAATGCGATTTTGGCAAAGAGACTATCTCCCGCAGGGAAGCTGCTACCATCAAATGTTTGCCCTCATTAGACTCCCCTCTGGAAGTGCTTTCACTGCAAGCTGCAGATTCCCTCCTAACAGCAAGCTTTAGGATAGGGTACTGAATTGTAACTTACTTTCGCCTAATAATGCGATTTTGGCAAAGAGAGTATCTCCCGCAGGGAAGCTGCTACCATCAAATGTTTGCCCTCATTAGACTCCCCTCTAGAAGCGCTTTCACTGCAAGCTGCAGATTCCCTCCTAACAGCAAGCTTTAGGATAGGGTACTGAATTGTAACTTACTTTCGCCTAATAATGCGATTTTGGCAAAGAGAGTATCTCCGGCACGGAAGCTGCTACCATCAAATGTTTGCCCTCATTAGACTCCCCTCTGGAAGCGCTTTCACTGCAAGCTGCAGATTCCCTCCTAACAGCAAGCTTTAGGATAGGGTACTGAATTGGATCTTACTTTCGCCTAATAATGCGATTTTGGCAAAGAGAGTATCTCCCGCAGGGAAGCTGCTACCATCAAATGTTTGCCCTCCTTAGACTCCCCTCTGGAAGCGCTTTCACTGCAAGCTGCAGATTCCCTCCTAACAGCAAGCTTTAGGATAGGGTACTGAATTGTAACTTACTTTCGCATAATAATGCGATTTTGGCAAAGAGAGAATCACCCGCAGGGAAGCTGCTACCATCAAATGTTTGCCCTCATTAGACTCCCCTCTGGAAGCGCTTTCACTGCAAGCTGCAGATTCCCTCCTAATAGCAATCTGTAGGACAGTGTACTGAATTGTATCTTAACTGCGGCTAATAATGCGATTTTGGCAAAGAGAATATCTCCCGCAGGGAAGCTGCTACCATCAAATGCTTGCCCTCATTAGACTCCCCTCTGGAAGCGCTTTCACTGCAAGCTGCAGATTCCCTCCTAACAGCAAGCTTTAGGATAGGGTACTGAATTGTAACTTACTTTCGCCTAATAATGCGATTTTGGCAAAGAGAGTATCTCCCGCAGGGAAGCTGCTACCATCAAATATTTGCCCTCATTAGACTCCCCTCTGGAAGCGCTTTCACTGCAAGCTGCAGATTCCCTCCTAACAGCAAGCTTTAGGATAGGGTACTGAATTGTAACTTACATTCGGATAATAAGGCGATTTTGGCAAATAGAGTATCTCCCGCACGGAAGCTGTTACCATCAAATGTTTCCCTCGTTAGACTACCCTCTGGAAGCGCATTCACTTCAAGCTGCAGATTCCCTCCTAACAGCAAGCTTTAGGATAGGGTACTGAATTGTAACTTACTTTCGCCTAATAATGCGATTTTGGCAAAGAGACTATCTCCCGCAGGGAAGCTGCTAACATCAAATGTTTGCCCTCGTTAGACTCCCCTCTGGAAGCGCTTTCACTGCAAGCTGCAGATTCCCTCCTAACAGCAAGCTTTAGGATAGGGTACTGAATTGTAACTTACTTTCGCCTAATAATGCGATTATGGCAAAGAGAGTATCTCCCGCAGGGAAGCTGCTACCATCAAATGTTTGCCCTCGTTAGACTCCCCTCTGGAAGCGCTTTCACTGCAAGCTGCAGATTCCCTCCTAACAGCAAGCTTTATGATAGCGTACTGAACTGTAGCTTAAATGCGGCTAATAAGGCGATTATGGCAAAGAGAATATCTCCCGCAGGGAAGCTGCTACCATCAAATGTTTGCCCTCATTAGACTCCCCTCTGGAAGCGCTTTCACTGCAAGCTGCAGATTCCCTCCTAACAGCAAGCTTTAGGATAGGGTACTGAATTGTAACTTACTTTCGCCTAATAATGCGATTTTGGCAAAGAGAGTATCTCCCGCAGGGAAGCTGCTACCATCAAATGTTTGCCCTCATTAGACTCCCCTCTGGAAGTGCTTTCACTGCAAGCTGCAGATTCCCTCCTAACAGCAAGCTTTAGGATAGGGTACTGAATTGTAAATTACTTTCGCCTAATAATGCGATTTTGGCAAAGAGAGTATCTCCCGCAGGGAAGCTGATACCATCAAATGTTTGCCCTCATTAGACTCCCCTCTAGAAGCGCTTTCACTGCAAGCTGCAGATTCCCTCCTAACAGCAAGCTTTAGGATAGGGTACTGAATTGTAACTTACTTTCGCCTAATAATGCGATTTTGGCAAAGAGAGTATCTCCGGCACGGAAGCTGCTACCATCAAATGTTTGCCCTCATTAGACTCCCCTCTGGAAGCGCTTTCACTGCAAGCTGCAGATTCCCTCCTAACAGCAAGCTTTAGGATAGGGTACTGAATTGGATCTTACTTTCGCCTAATAATGCGATTTTGGCAAAGAGAGTATCTCCCGCAGGGAAGCTGCTACCATCAAATGTTTGCCCTCCTTAGACTCCCCTCTGGAAGCGCTTTCACTGCAAGCTGCAGATTCCCTCCTAACAGCAAGCTTTAGGATAGGGTACTGAATTGTAACTTACTTTCGCATAATAATGCGATTTTGGCAAAGAGAGTATCTCCTGCAGGGAATCTGCTACCATCAAATGTTTGCCCTCCTTAGACTCCCCTCTGGAAGCGCTTTCACTGAAAGCTGCAGATTCCCTCCTAACAGCAAGCTTTAGGATAGTGTACTGAATTGTAACTTACTTTCGCCTAATAATGCGATTTTGGCAAAGAGAGAATCACCCGCAGGGAAGCTGCTACCATCAAATGTTTGCCCTCATTAGACTCCCCTCTGGAAGCGCTTTCACTGCAAGCTGCAGATTCCCTCCTAATAGCAATCTGTAGGACAGTGTACTGAATTGTATCTTAACTGCGGCTAATAATGCGATTTTGGCAAAGAGAATATCTCCCGCAGGGAAGCTGCTACCATCAAATGCTTGCCCTCATTAGACTCCCCTCTGGAAGCGCTTTCACTGCAAGCTGCAGATTCCCTCCTAACAGCAAGCTTTAGGATAGGGTACTGAATTGTAACTTACTTTCGTCTAATAATGCGATTTTGGAAAAGAGACTATCTCCCGCAGGGAAGCTGCTACCATCAAATATTTGCCTTCATTAGACTGTCCCCTGGAAGCGCTTTCACTGCAAGCTGCAGATTCCCTCCTAACAGCAAGCTTTAGGATAGGGTACTGAATTGTAACTTACTTTCGCCCAATAATGCGATTTTGGCAAAGAGAGTATCTCCCGCAGGGAAGCTGCTACCATCAAATGTTTGCCCTCGTTAGACTCCCCTCTGGAAGCGCTTTCACTGCAAGCTGCAGATTCCCTCCTAACAGCAAGCTTTAGGATAGGGTAATGAATTGTAACTTAACTGCGGCTAATAATGCGATTTTGGCAAAGAGAATATCTCCCGCAGGGAAGCTGCTACCATCAAATGCTTGCCCTCATTAGACTCCCCTCTGGAAGCGCTTTCACTGCAAGCTGCAGATTCCCTCCTAACAGCAAGCTTTAGGATAGGGTACTGAATTGTAACTTACTTTCGCCTAATAATGCGATTTTTTCAAAGAGAGTATCTCCCGCAGGGAAGCTGCTACCATCAAATGTTTGCCCACATTAGACTCCCCTCTGGAAGTGCTTTCACTGCAAGCTGCAGATTCCCTCCTAACAGCAAGCTTTAGGATAGGGTACTGAATTGTAACTTACTTTCGCCTAATAATGCGATTTTTGAAAAGAGACTATCTCCCGCAGGGAAGCTGCTACCATCAAATGTTTGCCCTCATTATACTCCCCTCTAGAAGCGCTTTCACTGCAAGCTGCAGATTCCCTCCTAACAGCAAGCTTTAGGATAGGGTACTGAATTGTAACTTACTTTCGCCTAATAATGCGATTTTGTCAAAGAGAGTATCTCCCGCAGGGAAGCTGCTACCATCAAATGTTTGCCCACATTAGACTCCCCTCTGGAAGTGCTTTCACTGCAAGCTGCAGATTCCCTCCTAACAGCAAGCTTTAGGATAGGGTACTGAATTGTAACTTACTTTCGCCTAATAATGCGATTTTTGAAAAGAGACTATCTCCCGCAGGGAAGCTGCTACCATCAAATGTTTGCCCTCATTATACTCCCCTCTAGAAGCGCTTTCACTGCAAGCTGCAGATTCCCTCCTAACAGCAAGCTTTAGGATAGGGTAATGAATTGTAACTTAACTGCGGCTAATAATGCGATTTTGGCAAAGAGAATATCTCCCGCAGGGAAGCTGCTACCATCAAATGCTTGCCCTCATTAGACTCCCCTCTGGAAGCGCTTTCACTGCAAGCTGCAGATTCCCTCCTAATAGCAAGCTTTAGGATAGGGTACTGAATTGTATCTTACTTTCGCCTAATAATGCGATTTTGGCAAAGAGAGTATCTCCCGCGGGGAAGCTGCTACCATCAAATGTTTGCCCTCGTTAGACTCCCCTCTGGAAGCACTTTCACTGCAAGCTGCATATTCCCTCCTAACAGCAAGCTTTAGGATAGGGTACTGAATTGTATCTTAACTGCGGCTAATAAGGCGATTATGGCAAAGAGAATATCTCCCGCAGGGAAGCTGCTACCATCAAATGTTTGCCCTCATTAGACTCCCCTCTGGAAGCGCTTTCACTGCAAGCTGCAGATTCCCTCCTAATAGCAATCTGTAGGACAGTGTACTGAATTGTAACTTAACTGCGGCTAATAATGCGATTTTGGCAAAGAGAATATCTCCCGCAGGGAAGCTGCTACCATCAAATGCTTGCCCTCATTAGACTCCCCTCTGGAAGCGCTTTCACTGCAAGCTGCAGATTCCCTCCTAACAGCAAGCTTTAGGATAGAGTACTGAATTGTAACTTACTTTCGCCTAATAATGCGATTTTGGAAAAGAGAATATCTCCCGCAGGGAAGCTGCTACCATCAAATATTTGCCTTCATTAGACTCTCCTCTGGCAGCGCTTTCACTGCAAGCTGCAGATTCCCTCCTAACAGCAAGCTGTAGGACAGTTTACTGAATTGTAACTTAACTGCGGCTAATAATGCGATTTTGGAAAAGAGACTATCTCCCGCAGGGAAGCTGCTACCATCAAATGCTTGCCCTCATTAGACTCCCCTCTGGAACCCCTTTCACTGCAAGCTGCAGATTCCCTCCTAACAGCAAGCTTTAGGATAGGGTACTGAATTGTAACTTACTTTCGGATAATAAGGCGATTTTGGCAAAGAGAGTATCTCCCGTAGGGAAGCTGTTACCATCAAATGTTTGCCCTCGTTAGACTACCCTCTGGAAGTGCATTCACTTCAAGCTGCAGATTCCCTCCTAACAGCAAGCTTTAGGATAGGGTACTGAATTGTAACTTACTTTCGCCTAATAATGCGATTTTGGAAAAGAGACTATCTCCCGCAGGGAAGCTGCTACCATCAAATGTTTGCCCTCATTAGACTCCCCTCTAGAAGCGCTTTCACTGCAAGCTGCAGATTCCCTCCTAACAGCAAGCTTTAGGATAGGGTACTGAATTGGAACTTACTTTCGCCAAATAATGCTATTTTGGCAAAGAGAGTATCTCCCGCAGGGAAGCTGTTACCATCAAATGCTTGCCCTCGTTAGACTACCCTCTGGAAGCGCTTTCACTGCAAGCTGCAGATTCCCTCCTAACAGCAAGCTTTAGGATAGGGTAATGAATTGTAACTTAACTGCGGCTAATAATGCGATTTTGGCAAAGAGAATATCTCCCGCAGGGAAGCTGCTACCATCAAATGCTTGCCCTCATTAGACTCCCCTCTGGAAGCGCTTTCACTGCAAGCTGCAGATTCCCTCCTAACAGCAAGCTTTAGGATAGGATACTGAATTGTAACTTACTTTCGCCTAATAATGCGATTTTGGAAAAGAGACTATCTCCCGCAGGGAAGCTGCTACCATCAAATATTTGCCTTCATTAGACTCTCCTCTGGAAGCGCTTTCACTGCAAGCTGCAGATTCCCTCCTAACAGCAAGCTGTAGGACAGTTTACTGAATTGTAACTTAACTGCGTCTAATAATGCGATTTTGGAAAAGAGACTATCTCCCGCAGGGAAGCTGCTAACATCAAATGCTTGCCCTCATTAGACTCCCCTCTGGAAGCCCTTTCACTGCAAGCTGCAGATTCCCTCCTAACAGCAAGCTTTAGGATAGGGTACTGAATTGTAACTTACTTTCGCCTAATAATGCGATTTTGGCAAAGAGAGTATCTCCCGCAGGGAAGCTGCTACCATCAAATATTTGCCCTCATTAGACTCCCCTCTGGAAGCGCTTTCACTGCAAGCTGCAGATTCCCTCCTAACAGCAAGCTTTAGGATAGGGTACTGAATTGTATCTTACTTTCGGATAATAAGGCGATTTTGGCAAATAGAGTATCTCCCGCAGGGAAGCTGTTACCATCAAATGTT
Organism: Phaenicophaeus curvirostris; assembly: GCF_032191515.1. NCBI lineage: Eukaryota > Metazoa > Chordata > Aves > Cuculiformes > Cuculidae > Phaenicophaeus > Phaenicophaeus curvirostris. Next base: position 352,273 of record NW_027206745.1, read on the forward strand.
TGCCCTCGTTAGACTACCCTCTGGAAGCGCTTTCACTGCAAGCTGCAGATTCCCTCCTAACAGCAAGCTTTAGGATAGCGTACTGAATTGTAGCTTAACTGCGGCTAATAAGGCGATTATGGCAAAGAGAATATCTCCCGCAGGGAAGCTGCTACCATCAAATGTTTGCCCTCATTAGACTCCCCTCTGGAAGCGCTTTCACTGCAAGCTGCAGATTCCCTCCTAACAGCAAGCTTTAGGATAGGGTACTGAATTGTAACTTACTTTCGCCTAATAATGCGATTTTGGAAAAGAGGCTATCTCCCGCAGGGAAGCTGTTACCATCAAATGTTTGCCCTCGTTAGACTCTCCTCTGGAAGCGCTTTCACTGCAAGCTGCAGATTCCCTCCTAACAGCAAGCTTTAGGATAGGCTACTGAATTGTAACTTACTTTCGCCCAATAATGCGATTTTGGCAAAGAGAGTATCTCCCGCAGGGAAGCTGCTACCATCAAATGTTTGCCCTCGTTAGACTCCCCTCTGGAAGCGCTTTCACTGCAAGCTGCATATTCCCTCCTAACAGCAAGCTTTAGGATAGGGTAATGAATTGTATCTTAACTGCGGCTAATAATGCGATTTTGGCAAAGAGAATATCTCCCGCAGGGAAGCTGCTACCATCAAATGTTTGCCCTCATTAGACTCCCCTCTGGAAGCGCTTTCACTGCAAGCTGCAGATTCCCTCCTAACAGCAAGCTTTAGGATAGTGTACTGAATTGTAACTTACTTTCGCCTAATAATGCGATTTTGGCAAAGAGAGTATCTCCCGCAGGGAAGCTGCTACCATCAAATATTTGCCTTCATTAGACTCTCCTCTGGAAGCGCTTTCACTGCAAGCTGCAGATTCCCTCCTAACAGCAAGATTTAGGATAGGGTACTGAATTGTAACTTACTTTCGCCTAATAATGCGATTTTGGCAAAGAGAGTATCTCCCGCAGGGAAGCTGCTACCATCAAATGTTTGCCCTCATTAGACTCCCCTCTGGAAGCGCTTTCACTGCAAGCTGCAGATTCCCTCCTAACAGCAAGCTTTAGGATAGGGTACTGAATTGTAACTTACTTTCGCCTAATAATGCGATTTTGCAAAGAGACTATCTCCCGCAGGGAAGCTGCTACCATCAAATGTTTGCCCTCGTTAGACTCTCCTCTGGAAGCGCTTTCACTGCAAGCTGCAGATTCCCTCCTAACAGCAAGCTTTAGGATAGTGTACTGAATTGTAACGTACTTTCGCATAATAATGCGATTTTGGCAAAGAGAGTATCTCCCGCAGGGAATCTGCTACCATCAAATGTTTGCCCTCCTTAGACTCCCCTCTGGAAGCGCTTTCACTGCAAGCTGCAGATTCCCTCCTAACAGCAAGCTTTAGGATAGTGTACTGAATTGTAACTTACTTTCGCCTAATAATGCAAATTGTGAAAAGAGACTATCTCCCGCAGGGAAGCTGCTACCATCAAATGTTTGCCCTCATTAGACTCCCCTCTGGAAGCGCTTTCACTGCAAGCTGCAGATTCCCTCCTAATAGCAATCTGTAGGACAGTGTACTGAATTGTATCTTAACTGCGGCTAATAATGCGATTTTGGCAAAGAGAATATCTCCCGCAGGGAAGCTGCTACCATCAAATCCTTGCCCTCATTAGACTCCCCTCTGGAAGCGCTTTCACTGCAAGCTGCAGATTCCCTCCTAACAGCAAGCTTTAGGATAGTGTACTGAATTGTAACTTACTTTCGTCTAATAATGCGATTTTGGAAAAGAGACTATCTCCCGCAGGGAAGCTGCTACCATCAAATATTTGCCTTCATTAGAGTGTCCTCTGGAAGCGCTTTCACTGCAAGCTGCAGATTCCCTCCTAACAGCAAGCTTTAGGATAGGGTACTGAATTGTAACTTACTTTCGCCTAATAATGCGATTTTAGAAAAGAGGCTATCTCCCGCAGGGAAGCTGTTACCATCAAATGTTTGCCCTCGTTAGACTCTCCTCTGGAAGCGCTTTCACTGCAAGCTGCAGATTCCCTCCTAACAGCAAGCTTTAGGATAGGGTACTGAATTGTAACTTACTTTCGCCCAATAATGCGATTTTGGCAAAGAGTGTATCTCCCGCAGGGAAGCTGCTACCATCAAATGTTTGCCCTCGTTAGACTCCCCTCTGGAAGCGCTTTCACTGCAAGCTGCATATTCCCTCCTAACAGCAAGCTTTAGGATAGGGTAATGAATTGTATCTTAACTGCGGCTAATAATGCGATTTTGGCAAAGAGAATATCTCCCGCAGGGAAGCTGCTACCATCAAATGCTTGCCCTCATTAGACTCCCCTCTGGAAGCGCTTTCACTGCAAGCTGCAGATTCCCTCCTAACAGCAAGCTTTAGGATAGGGTACTGAATTGTAACTTACTTTCGCCCAATAATGCGATTTTGGCAAAGAGAGTATCTCCCGCAGGGAAGCTGCTACCATCAAATGTTTGCCCTCATTAGACTCCCCTCTGGAAGCGCTTTCACTGCAAGCTGCAGATTCCCTCCTAACAGCAAGCTTTAGGATAGGGTACTGAATTGTAACTTACTTTCGCCTAATAATGCGATTTTGCAAAGAGACTATCTCCCGCAGGGAAGCTGCTACCATCAAATGTTTGCCCTCGTTAGACTCTCCTCTGGAAGCGCTTTCACTGCAAGCTGCAGATTCCCTCCTAACAGCAAGCCTTAGGATAGGGTACTGAATTGTAACTTACTTTCGCCCAATAATGCGATTTTGGCAAAGAGAGTATCTCCCGCAGGGAAGCTGCTACCATCAAATGTTTGCCCTCGTTAGACTCCCCTCTGGAAGCGCTTTCACTGCAAGCTGCAGATTCCCTCCTAACAGCAAGCTTTAGGATAGGGTACTGAATTGTAACTTCACTGCGGCTAATAAGGCGATTTTGGCAAAGAGAATATCTCCCGCAGGGAAGCTGCTACCATCAAATGTTTGCCCTCATTAGACTCCCCTCTGGAAGCGCTTTCACTGTAAGCTGCAGATTCCCTCCTAACAGCAAGCTTTAGGATAGGGTACTGAATTGTAACTTACTTTCGCCTAATAATGCGATTTTGGAAAAGAGACTATCTCCCGCAGGGAAGCTGCTACCATCAAATGTTTGCCCTCATTAGACTCCCCTCTGGAAGCGCTTTCACTGCAAGCTGCAGATTCCCTCCTAACAGCAAGCTTTAGGATAGGGTACTGAATTGTAACTTCCTTTCGCCTAATAATGCGATTTTGGCAAAGAGAGTATCTCCCGCAGGGAAGCTGCTACCATCAAATGTTTGCCCTCATTAGACTCCGCTCTGGAAGCCCTTTCACTGCAAGCTGCAGATTCCCTCCTAACAGCAAGCTTTAGGATAGGGTACTGAATTGTAACTTACTTTCGGATAATAAGGCGATTTTGGCAAAGAGAGTATCTCCCGCAGGGAAGCTGTTACCATCAAATGTTTGCCCTCGTTAGACTACCCTCTGGAAGCGCTTTCACTGCAAGCTGCAGATTCCCTCCTAATAGCAATCTGTAGGACAGTGTACTGAATTGTAACTTAACTGCGGCTAATAATGCGATTTTGGCAAAGAGAATATCTCCCGCAGGGAAGCTGCTACCATCAAATGCTTGCCCTCATTAGACTCCCCTCTGGAAGCGCTTTCACTGCAAGCTGCAGATTCCCTCCTAACAGCAAGCTGTAGGACAGTTTACTGAATTGTAACTTAACTGCGGCTAATAATGCGATTTTGGCAAAGAGACTATCTCCCGCAGGGAAGCTGCTACCATCAAATGCTTGCCCTCATTAGACTCCCCTCTGGAAGCGCTTTCACTGCAAGCTGCAGATTCCCTCCTAACAGCAAGCTTTAGGATAGGGTACTGAATTGTAACTTACTTTCGCCTAATAATGCGATTTTGGCAAAGAGAGTATCTCCCGCAGGGAAGCTGCTACCATCAAATGTTTGCCCTCATTACACTCCCCTCTAGAAGCGCTTTCACTGCAAGCTGCAGATTCCCTCCTAACAGAAAGCTTTAGGACAGTGTACTGAATTGTATCTTAACTGCGGCTAATAAGGCGATTTTGGCAAAGAGACTATCTCCCGCAGGGAAGCTGCTACCATCAAATATTCACCCTCATTAGACTCCCCTCTGGAAGCCCTTTCACTGCAAGCTGCAGATTCCCTCCTAACAGCAAGGCGTAGGACAGTATACTGAATTGTAACTTAACTGCGGCTAATAAGGCGATTTTGGCAAAGAGAATATCTCCCGCAGGGAAGCTGCTACCATCAAATATTTGCCCTCATTAGACTCCCCTCTGGAAGCGCTTTCACTGCAAGCTGCAGATTCCCTCCTAACAGCAAGCTTTAGGATAGGGTACTGAATTGTAACTTACTTTCGCCTAATAATGCGATTTTGGAAAAGAGGCTATCTCCCGCAGGGAAGCTGTTACCATCAAATGTTTGCCCTCGTTAGACTCTCCTCTGGAAGCGCTTTCACTGCAAGCTGCAGATTCCCTCCTAACAGCAAGCTTTAGGATAGGGTACTGAATTGTAACTTACTTTCGCCTAATAATGCGATTTTGACAAAGAGAGTATCTCCCGCAGGGAAGCTGCTACCATCAAATGTTTGCCCTCGTTAGACTCCCCTCTGGAAGCGCTTTCACTGCAAGCTGCAGATTCCCTCCTAACAGCAAGCTTTAGGATAGGGTACTGAATTGTAACTTACTTTCGCCTAATAATGCGATTTTGGCAAAGAGAGTATCTCCCGCAGGGAAGCTGCTACCATCAAATGTTTGCCCTCCTTAGACTCCCCTCTGGAAGCGCTTTCACTGCAAGCTGCAGATTCCCTCCTAACAGCAAGCTTTAGGATAGGGTACTGAATTGTAACTTACTTTCGGATAATAAGGCGATTTTGGCAAAGAGAGTATCTCCCGCGGGGAAGCTGCTACCATCAAATGTTTGCCCTCGTTAGACTCCCCTCTGGAAGCGCTTTCACTGCAAGCTGCAGATTCCCTCCTAACAGCAAGCTTTAGGATAGGGTACTGAATTGTAACTTACTTTCGCCTAATAATGCGATTTTGGCAAAGAGACTATCTCCCGCAGGGAAGCTGCTACCATCAAATGTTTGCCCTCATTAGACTCCCCTCTGGAAGTGCTTTCACTGCAAGCTGCAGATTCCCTCCTAACAGCAAGCTTTAGGATAGGGTACTGAATTGTAACTTACTTTCGCCTAATAATGCGATTTTGGCAAAGAGACTATCTCCCGCAGGGAAGCTGCTACCATCAAATGTTTGCCCTCATTACACTCCCCTCTAGAAGCGCTTTCACTGCAAGCTGCAGATTCCCTCCTAACAGCAAGCTTTAGGATAGGGTACTGAATTGTAACTTACTTTCGCCTAATAATGCGATTTTGGCAAAGAGAGTATCTCCCGCAGGGAAGCTGCTACCATCAAATGTTTGCCCTCATTAGACTCCCCTCTGGAAGCGCTTTCACTGCAAGCTGCAGATTCCCTCCTAATAGCAATCTGTAGGAGAGTGTACTGAATTGTAACTTAACTGCGGCTAATAAGGCGATTTTGGCAAAGAGAATATCTCCCGCAGGGGAGCTGCTACAATCAAATGCTTGCCCTCATTAGACTCCCCTCTGGAAGCGCTTTCACTGCAAGCTGCAGATTCCCTCCTAACAGCAAGCTTTAGGATAGGGTACTGAATTGTATCTTACTTTCGTCTAATAATGCGATTTTGGAAAAGAGACTATCTCCCGCAGGGAAGCTGCTACCATCAAATATTTGCCTTCATTAGACTCTCCTCTGGAAGCGCTTTCACTGCAAGCTGCAGATTCCCTCCTAACAGAAAGCTGTAGGACAGTTTACTGAATTGTATCTTAACTGCGGCTAATAATGCGATTTTGGCAAAGAGACTATCTCCCGCAGGGAAGCTGCTACCATCAAATATTTGCCCTCATTAGACTCCCCTCTGGAAGCCCTTTCACTGCAAGCTGCATATTCCCTCCTAACAGCAAGCTTTAGGATAGGGTACTGAATTGTAGCTTAACTGCGGCTAATAGGGCGATTATGGCAAAGAGAATATCTCCCGCAGGGAAGCTGCTACCATCAAATATTTGCCCTCATTAGACTCCCCTCTGGAAGCGCTTTCACTGCAAGCTGCAGATTCCCTCCTAACAGCAAGCTTTAGGATAGGGTACTGAATTGTAACTTACTTTCGCCTAATAATGCGATTTTGGAAAAGAGACTATCTCCCGCAGCGAAGCTGCTACCATCAAATGCTTGCCCTCATTAGACTCCCCTCTGGAAGCGCTTTCACTGCAAGCTGCAGATTCCCTCCTAACAGCAAGCTTTAGGATAGGGTACTGAATTGTAACTTACTTTCGCCTAATAATGCGATTTTGGCAAAGAGAGTATCTCCCGCAGGGAAGCTGCTACCATCAAATATTTGCCCTCATTAGACTCCCCTCTGGAAGCGCTTTCACTGCAAGCTGCAGATTCCCTCCTAACAGCAAGCTTTAGGATAGGGTACTGAATTGTAACTTACTTTCGCCTAATAATGCGATTTTGGCAAAGAGAGTATCTCCCGCAGGGAAGCTGCTACCATCAAATGTTTGCCCTCATTAGACTCCCCTCTGGAAGCGCTTTCACTGCAAGCTGCAGATTCCCTCCTAACAGCAATCTGTAGGACAGTGTACTGAATTGTATCTTAACTGCGGCTAATAATGCGATTTTGGCAAAGAGAATATCTCCCGCAGGGAAGCTGCTACCATCAAATGCTTGCCCTCATTAGACTCCCCTCTGGAAGCGCTTTCACTGCAAGCTGCAGATTCCCTCCTAACAGCAAGCTTTAGGATAGGGTACTGAATTGTTACTTACTTTCGCCTAATAATGCGATTTTGGCAAAGAGAGTATCTCCCGCAGGGAAGCTGCTACCATCAAATGTTTGCCCTCGTTAGACTCCCCTCTGGAAGCGCTTTCACTGCAAGCTGCAGATTCCCTCCTAACAGCAAGCTGTAGGACAGTTTACTGAATTGTAACTTAACTGCGGCTAATAATGCGATTTTGGAAAAGAGACTATCTCCCGCAGGGAAGCTGCTACCATCAAATGTTTGCCCTCATTAGACTCCCCTCTGGAAGCGCTTTCACTGCAAGCTGCAGATTCCCTCCTAACAGCAAGCTTTAGGATAGGGTACTGAATTGAAACTTAACAGCGGCTAATAAGGCGATTTTGGAAAAGAGAATATCTCCCGCAGGGAAGCTGCTACCATCAAATGTTTGCCCTCATTAGACTCCCCTCTGGAAGTGCTTTCACTGCAAGCTGCAGATTCCCTCCTAACAGCAAGCTTTAGGATAGGGTACTGAATTGTAACTTACTTTCGACTAATAATGCGATTTTGGCAAAGAGACTATCTCCCGCAGGGAAGCTGCTACCATCAAATGCTTGCCCTCATTAGACTCCCCTCTGGAAGCGCTTTCACTGCAAGCTGCAGATTCCCTCCTAACAGCAAGCTTTAGGATAGGGTACTGAATTGTAACTTACTTTCGCCTAATAATGCGATTATGGCAAAGAGAGTATCTCCCGCAGGGAAGCTGCTACCATCAAATGTTTGCCCTCATTACACTCCCCTCTGGAAGCGCTTTCACTGCAAGCTGCAGATTCCCTCCTAACAGCAAGCTTTAGGATAGGGTACTGAATTGTAACTTAACTGCGGCTAATAAGGCGATTTTGACAAAGAGAGTATCTCCCGCAGGGAAGCTGCTACCATCAAATGTTTGCCCTCATTAGACTCCCCTCTGGAAGCGCTTTCACTGCAAGCTGCAGATTCCCTCCTAACAGCAAGCTTTAGGATAGGGTACTGAATTGTAACTTACTTTCGCCTAATAATGCGATTTTGGCAAAGAGAGTATCTCCCGCAGGGAAGCTGCTACCATCAAATGTTTGCCCTCATTAGACTCCCCTCTGGAAGCGCTTTCACTGCAAGCTGCAGATTCCCTCCTAACAGCAAGCTTTAGGATAGGGTACTGAATTGTAACTTAACAGCGGCTAATAAGGCGATTTTGGCAAAGAGAATATCTCCCGCAGGGAAGCTGCTACCATCAAATATTTGCCCTCATTAGACTCCCCTCTGGAAGCGCTTTCACTGCAAGCTGCAGATTCCCTCCTAACAGCAAGCTTTAGGATAGGGTACTGAATTGTAACTTACTTTCGCCTAATAATGCGATTTTGGCAAAGAGAATATCTCCCGCAGGGAAGCTGATACCATCAAATGTTTGCCCTCATTAGACTCCCCTCTGGAAGCGCTTTCACTGCAAGCTGCAGATTCCCTCCTAACAGCAAGCTGTAGGAAAGTATACTGAATTGTAACTTAACTGCGGCTAATAATGCGATTTTGGCAAAGAGAATATCTCCCGCAGGGAAGCTGCTACCATCAAATGTTTGCCCTCCTTAGACTCCCCTCTGGAAGCGCTTTCACTGCAAGCTGCAGATTCCCTCCTAACAGCAAGCTTTAGGATAGGGTACTGAATTGTATCTTACTTTCGCCTAATAATGCGATTTTGGCAAAGAGAGTATCTCCCGCAGGGAAGCTGCTACCATAAAATGTTTGCCCTCATTAGACTCCCCTCTGGAAGCGCTTTCACTGCAAGCTGCAGATTCCCTCCTAACAACAAGCTGTAGGACAGTATACTGAATTGTAACTTAACTGCGGCTAATAAGGCGATTATGGCAAAGAGAATATCTCCCGCAGGGAATCTGCTACCATCAAATGCTTGCCCTCATTAGACTCCCCTCTGGAAGCGCTTTCACTGCAAGCTGCAGATTCCCTCCTAACAGCAAGCTTTAGGATAGGGTACTGAATTGTAGCTTACTTTCGCCTAATAATGCGATTTTGGCAAAGAGAGTATCTCCCGCAGAGAAGCTGCTACCATAAAATGTTTGCCCTCATTACACTCCCCTCTGGAAGCGCTTTCACTGCAAGCTGCAGATTCCATCCTAACAGCAAGCTTTAGGATAGGGTACTGAATTGCAACTTAACTGCGGCTAAAAAGGCGATAATGGCAAAGAGAATATCTCCCGCAGGGAAGCTGCTACCATCAAATGTTTGCCCTCATTAGACTCCCCTCTGGAAGCGCTTTCACTGCAAGCTGCAGATTCCCTCCTAACAGCAAGCTTTAGGATAAGGTACTGAATTGTAACTTCCTTTCGCCTAATAATGCGATTTTGTCAAAGAGAGTATCTCCGGCAGGGAAGCTGCTACCATCAAATGCTTGCCCTCATTAGACTCCCCTCTGGAAGCGCTTTCACTGCAAGCTGCAGATTCCCTCCTAACAGCAAGCTTTAGGATAGGGTACTGAATTGTAACTTACATTCGCCTAATCATGCGATTTTGGCAAAGAGACTATCTCCCGCAGGGAAGCAGCTACCATCAAATGTTTGCCCTCATTAGACTCCCCTCTGGAAGCGCTTTCACTGCAAGCTGCAGATTCCCTCCTAACAGCAAGCTTTAGGATAAGGTACTGAATTGTAACTTACTTTCGCCTAATAATGTGATTTTGGCAAAGAGAGTATCTCCCGCAGGGAAGCTGCTACCATCAAATGTTTGCCCTCATTAGACTCCCCTCTGGAAGCGCTTTCACTGCAAGATGCAGATTCCCTCCTAACAGCAAGCTGTAGGACAGTATACTGAATTGTAACTTAACTGCGGCTAATAAGGCGATTTTTCAAAGAGAACATCTCCCGCAGGGAAGCTGCTACCATCAAATGTTTGCCCTCATTAGACTCCCCTCTGGAAGTGCTTTCACTGCAAGCTGCAGATTCCCTCCTAACAGCAAGCTTTAGGATAGGGTACTGAATTGTATCTTACTTTCGACTAATAATGCGATTTTGGCAAAGAGACTATCTCCCGCAGGGAAGCTGCTACCATCAAATGCTTGCCCTCATTAGACTCCCCTCTGGAAGCGCTTTCACTGCAAGCTGCAGATTCCCTCCTAACAGCAAGCTTTAGGATAGGGTACTGAATTGTAACTTACTTTCGCCTAATAATGCGATTTTGGCAAAGAGAGTATCTCCCGCAGGGAAGCTGCTACCATCAAATGTTTGCCCTCATTACACTCCCCTCTGGAAGCGCTTTCACTGCAAGCTGCAGATTCCCTCCTAACAGCAAGCTTTAGGATAGGGTACTGAATTGTAACTTAACTGCGGCTAATAAGGCGATTTTGGCAAAGAGAATATCTCCCGCAGGGAAGCTGCTACCATCAAATGTTTGCCCTCATTAGACTCCCCTCTGGAAGCGCTTTCACTGCAAGCTACAGATTCCCTCCTAACAGCAAGCTTTAGGATAGGGTACTGAATTGTAACTTACTTTCGACTAATAATGCGATTTTGGCAAAGAGACTATCTCCCGCAGGGAAGCTGCTACCATCAAATGTTTGCCCTCATTAGACTCCCCTCTGGAAGCGCTTTCACTGCAAGCTGCAGATTCCCTCCTAACAGCAAGCTTTAGGATAGGGTACTGAATTGTAACTTACTTTCGCCTAATAATGCGATTTTGGCAAAGAGAGTATCTCCCGCAGGGAAGCTGCTACCATCAAATGTTTGCCCTCATTACACTCCCTTCTGGATGCGCTTCCACTGCAAGCTGCAGATTCCCTCCTAACAGCAAGCTTTAGGATAGGGTACTGAATTGTAACTTAACTGCGGCTAATAAGGCGATTTTGGCAAAGAGAATATCTCCCGCAGGGAAGCTGCTACCATCAAATGCTTGCCCTCATTAGACTCCCCTCTGGAAGCGCTTTCACTGCAAGCTGCAGATTCCCTCCTAACAGCAAGCTTTAGGATAGTGTACTGAATTGTAACTTAACTGCGGCTAATAAGGCGATTTTGGCAAAGAGAATATCTCCCGCAGGGAAGCTGCTACCATCAAATATTTGCCCTCATTAGACTCCCCTCTGGAAGCGCTTTCACTGCAAGCTGCAGATTCCCTCCTAACAGCAAGCTTTAGGATAGGGTACTGAATTGTAACTTACTTTCGCCTAATAATGCGATTTTGGCAAAGAGAATATCTCCCGCAGGGAAGCTGATACCATCAAATGTTTGCCCTCATTAGACTCCCCTCTGGAAGCGCTTTCACTGCAAGCTGCAGATTCCCTCCTAACAGCAAGCTGTAGGACAGTATACTGAATTGTAACTTAACTGCGGCTAATAATGCGATTTTGGCAAAGAGAATATCTCCCGCAGGGAAGCTGCTACCATCAAATGTTTGCCCTCATTAGACTCCCCTCTGGAAGCGCTTTCACTGCAAGCTGCAGATTCCCTCCTAACAGCAAGCTTTAGGATAGGGTACTGAATTGTATCTTACTTTCGCCTAATAATGTGATTTTGGCAAAGAGAGTATCTCCCGCAGGGAAGCTGCTACCATAAAATGTTTGCCCTCATTAGACTCCCCTCTGGAAGCGCTTTCACTGCAAGCTGCAGATTCCCTCCTAACAACAAGCTGTAGGACAGTATACTGAATTGTAACTTAACTGCGGCTAATAAGGCGATTATGGCAAAGAGAATATCTCCCGCAGGGAAGCTGCTACCATCAAATGCTTGCCCTCATTAGACTCCCCTCTGGAAGCGCTTTCACTGCAAGCTGCAGATTCCCTCCTAACAGCAAGCTTTAGGATAGGGTACTGAATTGTAACTTACTTTCGCCTAATAATGCGATTTTGGAAAAGAGACTATCTCCCGCAGGGAAGCTGCTACCATCAAATGTTTGCCCTCATTAGACTCCCCTCTGGAAGCGCTTTCACTGCAAGATGCAGATTCCCTCCTAACAGCAAGCTTTAGGATAGGGTACTGAATTGTATCTTACTTTCGCCTAATAGTGCGATTTTGGCAAAGAGAGTATCTCCCGCAGAGAAGCTGCTACCATAAAATGTTTGCCCTCATTACACTCCCCTCTGGAAGCGCTTTCACTGCAAGCTGCAGATTCCATCCTAACAGCAAGCTTTAGGATAGGGTACTGAATTGTAACTTAACTGCGGCTAAAAAGGCGATAATGGCAAAGAGACTATCTCCCGCAGGGAAGCTGCTACCATCAAATGTTTGCCCTCATTAGACTCTCCTCTGGAAGCGCTTTCACTGCAAGCTGCAGATTCCCTCCTAACAGCAAGCTTTAGGATAGGGTACTGAATTGTAACTTACTTTCGCCTAATAATGCGATTTTGGCAAAGAGAATATCTCCCGCAGGGAAGCTGATACCATCAAATGTTTGCCCTCACTAGACTCCCCTCTGGAAGCGCTTTCACTGCAAGCTGCAGATTCCCTCCTAACAGCAAGCTTTAGGATAGTGTACTGAATTGTAACTTACATTCGCCTAATAATGCGATTTTGGCAAAGAGAATATCTCCCGCAGGGAAGCTGCTACCATCAAATGCTTGCCCTCATTAGACTCCCCTCTGGAAGCGCTTTCACTGCAAGCTGCAGATTCCCTCCTAACAGCAAGCTTTAGGATAGGGTACTGAATTGTAACTTACTTTCGCCTAATAATGCGATTTTGGCAAAGAGACTATCTCCCGCATGGAAGCTGCTACCATCAAATGTTTGCCCTCATTAGACTCCCCTCTGGAAGCGCTTTCACTGCAACCTGCAGATTCCCTCCTAACAGCAAGCTGTAGGACAGTATACTGAATTGTAACTTAACTGCGGCTAATAATGCGATTTTGGCAAAGAGAATATCTCCCGCAGGGAAGCTGCTACCATCAAATGTTTGCCCTCATTAGACTCCCCTCTGAAAGCGCTTTCACTGCAAGCTGCAGATTCCCTCCTAACAGCAAGCTTTAGGATAGGGTACTGAATTGTATCTTACTTTCGCCTAATAATGCGATTTTGGCAAAGAGAGTATCTCCCGCAGGGAAGCTGCTACCATAAAATGTTTGCCCTCATTAGACTCCCCTCTGGAAGCGCTTTCACTGCAAGCTGCAGATTCCCTCCTAACAACAAGCTGTAGGACAGTATACTGAATTGTAACTTAACTGCGGCTAATAAGGCGATTATGGCAAAGAGAATATCTCCCGCAGGGAAGCTGCTACCATCAAATGCTTGCCCTCATTAGACTCCCCTCTGGAAGCGCTTTCACTGCAAGCTGCAGATTCCCTCCTAACAGCAAGCTTTAGGATAGGGTACTGAATTGTAACTTACTTTCGCCTAATAATGCGATTTTGGAAAAGAGACTATCTCCCGCAGGGAAGCTGCTACCATCAAATGTTTGCCCTCATTAGACTCCCCTCTGGAAGCGCTTTCACTGCAAGCTGCAGATTCCCTCCTAACAGCAAGCTTTAGGATAGGGTACTGAATTGTATCTTACTTTCGCCTAATAATGCGATTTTGGCAAAGAGAGTATCTCCCGCAGAGAAGCTGCTACCATCAAATGTTTGCCCTCGTTAGACTCCCCTCTGGAAGCGCTTTCACTGCAAGCTGCAGATTCCATCCTAACAGCAAGCTTTAGGATAGGGTACTGAATTGTAACTTAACTGCGGCTAAAAAGGCGATAATGGCAAAGAGACTATCTCCCGCAGGGAAGCTGCTACCATCAAATGTTTGCCCTCATTAGACTCCCCTCTGGAAGCGCTTTCACTACAAGCTGCAGATTCCCTCCTAACAGCAAGCTTTAGGAAAGGGTACTGAATTGTAACTTACTTTCGCCTAATAATGCGATTTTGGCAAAGAGATTATCTCCCGCAGGGAAGCTGCTACCATCAAATATTTGCCCTCATTAGACTCCCCTCTGGAAGCGCTTTCACTGCAAGCTGCAGATTCCCTCCTAATAGCAATCTGTAGGACAGTGTACTGAATTGTAACTTAACTGCGGCTAATAATGCGATTTTGGAAAAGAGAATATCTCCCGCAGGGAAGCTGCTACCATCAAATGCATGCCCTCATTAGACTCCCCTCTGGAAGCGCTTTCACTGCAAGCTGCAGATTCCCTCCTAACAGCAAGCTTTAGGATAGTGTACTGAATTGTAACTTACTTTCGCCTAATAAGGCGATTTTGGCAAAGAGAGTATCTCCCGCAGGGAAGCTGCTACCATCAAATGTTTGCCCTCATTAGACTCCCCTCTGGAAGCGCTTTCACTGCAAGCTGCAGATTCCCTCCTAACAGCAAGCTTTAGGATAGGGTACTGAATTGTATCTTACTTTCGCCTAATAATGCGATTTTGGCAAAGAGAGTATCTCCCGCAGAGAAGCTGCTACCATCAAATGTTTGCCCTCGTTAGACTCCCCTCTGGAAGCGCTTTCACTGCAAGCTGCAGATTCCATCCTAACAGCAAGCTTTAGGATAGGGTACTGAATTGTAACTTAACTGCGGCTAAAAAGGCGATAATGGCAAAGAGACTATCTCCCGCAGGGAAGCTGCTACCATCAAATGTTTGCCCTCATTAGACTCCCCTCTGGAAGCGCTTTCACTACAAGCTGCAGATTCCCTCCTAACAGCAAGCTTTAGGAAAGGGTACTGAATTGTAACTTACTTTCGCCTAATAATGCGATTTTGGCAAAGAGATTATCTCCCGCAGGGAAGCTGTTACCATCAAATATTTGCCCTCATTAGACTCCCCTCTGGAAGCGCTTTCACTGCAAGCTGCAGATTCCCTCCTAATAGCAATCTGTAGGACAGTGTACTGAATTGTAACTTAACTGCGGCTAATAATGCGATTTTGGAAAAGAGAATATCTCCCGCAGGGAAGCTGCTACCATCAAATGCATGCCCTCATTAGACTCCCCTCTGGAAGCGCTTTCACTGCAAGCTGCAGATTCCCTCCTAACAGCAAGCTTTAGGATAGTGTACTGAATTGTAACTTACTTTCGCCTAATAAGGCGATTTTGGCAAAGAGAGTATCTCCCGCAGGGAAGCTGCTACCATCAAATGTTTGCCCTCATTAGACTCCCCTCTGGAAGCGCTTTCACTGCAAGCTGCAGATTCCCTCCTAACAGCAAGCTTTAGGATAGGGTACTGAATTGTAACTTACTTTCGCCTAATAATGCGATTTTGGAAAAGAGACTATGTCCCGCAGGGAAGCTGCTACCATCAAATGTTTGCCCTCATTAGACTCCCCTCTGGAAGCGCTTTCACTGCAAGCTGCAGATTCCCTCCTAACAGCAAGCTTTAGGATAGGGTACTGAATTGTAACTTACTTTCGCCTAATAATGCGATTTTGTCAAAGAGAGTATCTCCGGCAGGGAAGCTGCTACCATCAAATGCTTGCCCTCATTAGACTCCCCTCTGGAAGCGCTTTCACTGCAAGCTGCAGATTCCCTCCTAACAGCAAGCTTTAGGATAGGGTACTGAATTGTAACTTACTTTCGCCTAATAATGCGATTTTGGCAAAGAGACTATCTCCCGCAGGGAAGCTGCTACCATCAAATGTTTGCCCTCATTAGACTCCCCTCTGGAAGCGCTTTCACTGCAAGCTGCAGATTCCCTCCTAACAGCAAGCTTTAGGATAGGGTACTGAATTGTAACTTACTTTCGCGTAATAATGCGATTTTGACAAAGAGAGTATCTCCCGCAGGGAAGCTGCTACCATCAAATGTTTGCCCTCATTACACTCCCTTCTGGATGCGCTTTCACTGCAAGCTGCAGATTCCCTCCTAACAGCAAGCTTTAGGATAGGGTACTGAATTGTAACTTACTTTCGCCTAATAATGCGATTTTGGCAAAGAGACTATCTCCCGCAGGGAAGCTGCTACCATCAAATATTTGCCCTCATTAGACTCCCCTCTGGAAGCGCTTTCACAGCAAGCTGCAGATTCCCTCCTAACAGCAAGCTGTAGGACAGTATACTGAATTGTAACTTAACTGCGGCTAATAAGGCGATTTTGGCAAAGAGAATATCTCCCGTAGGGAAGCTGCTACCATCAAATGTTTGCCCTCATTAGACTCCCCTCTGGAAGCGCTTTCACTGCAAGCTGCAGATTCCCTCCTAACAGCAAGCTTTAGGATAGGGTACTGAATTGTAACTTAGTTTCGCCTAATAATGCGATTTTGGAAAAGAGACTATCTCCCGCAGGGAAGCTGCTACCATCAAATATTTGCCCTCATTAGACTCTCCTCTGGAAGCCCTTTCACTGCAAGCTGCAGATTCCCTCCTAACAGCAAGCTTTAGGATAGGGTACTGAATTGTAACTTACTTTCGCCTAATAATGCGATTTTGGAAAAGAGAATATCTCCCGCAGGGAAGCTGATACCATCAAATGTTTGCCCTCATTAGACTCCCCTCTGGAAGCGCTTTCACTGCAAGCTGCAGATTCCCTCCTAACAGCAAGCTTTAGGATAGGGTACTGAATTGTAACTTACATTCGCCTAATAATGCGATTTTGGCAAAGAGACTATCTCCCGCAGGGAAGCTGCTACCATCAAATGCTTGCCCTCATTAGACTCCCCTCTGGAAGCGCTTTCACTGCAAGCTGCAGATTCCCTCCTAACAGCAAGCTTTAGGATAGGGTACTGAATTGTAACTTACTTTCGCCTAATAATGCGATTTTGGCAAAGAGACTATCTCCCGCATGGAAGCTGCTACCATCAAATGTTTGCCCTCATTAGACTCCCCTCTGGAAGCGCTTTCACTGCAACCTGCAGATTCCCTCCTAACAGCAAGCTTTAGGATAGGGTACTGAATTGTAACTTAATTTCGCCTAATAATGCGATTTTGGCAAAGAGAGTATCTCCCGCAGGGAAGTTGCTACCATCAAATGTTTGCCCTCATTAGACTCCCCTCTGGAAGCGCTTTCACTGCAAGCTGCAGATTCCCTCCTAACACCAAGCTTTAGGATAGGGTACTGAATTGTAACTTACTTTCGCCTAATAATGCGATTTTGGCAAAGAGAGTATCTCCCGCAGGGAAGCTGCTACCATCAAATGTTTGCCCTCAGTAGACTCCCCTCTGGCAGCGCTTTCACTGCAAGCTGCAGATTCCCTCCTAACAGCAAGCTTTAGGATAGGGTACTGAATTGTAGCTTACTTTCGCCTAATAACGCGATTTTTGCAAAGAGAGTATCTCCCGCAGGGAAGCTGCTACCATCAAATATTTGCCCTCATTAGACTCCCCTCTGGAAGCGCTTTCACTGCAAGCTGCAGATTCCCTCCTAACAGCAAGCTTTAGGACAGTATACTGAATTGTAACTTAACTGCGGCTAATAATGCGATTTTGGCAAAGAGAGTATCTCCCGCAGGGAAGCTGCTACCATCAAATGTTTGCCCTCATTAGACTCCCCTCTGGAAGCGCTTTCACTGCAAGCTGCAGATTCCCTCCTAACAGCAAGCTTTAGGATAGGGTACTGAATTGTAACTTACTTTCGCCTAATAATGCGATTTTGGCAAAGAGAGTATCTCCCGCAGGGAAGCTGCTACCATCAAATCTTTGCCCTCATTAGACTCCCCTCTGGAAGCGCTTTCACTGCAAGCTGCAGATTCCCTCCTAACAGCAAGCTTTAGGATAGGGTACTGAATTGTATCTTAACTGCGGCTAATAAGGCGATTTTGGCAAAGAGAATATCTCCCGCAGGGAAGCTGCTACCATAAAATGTTTGCCCTCATTAGACTCCCCTCTGGAAGCGCTTTCACTGCAAGCTGCAGATTCCCTCCTAACAGCAAGCTTTAGGATAGGGTACTGAATTGTAACTTACTTTCGCCTAATAATGCGATTTTGGCAAAGAGAGTATCTCCCGCAGGGAAGCTGCTACCATCAAATGTTTGCCCTCCTTAGAATCCCCTATGGAAACGCTTTCACTGCAAGCTTCAGATTCCCTCCTAACAGCAAGCTTTAGGATAGGGTACTGAATTGTAACTTAACTGCGTCTCATAAGGCGATTTTGGTAAAGAGAGTATCTCCCGCAGGGAAGCTGCTACCATCAAATGTTTGCCCTCATTAGACTCCCCTCTGGAAGCGCTTTCACTGCAAGCTGCAGATTCCCTCCTAACAGCAAGCTTTAGGATAGGGTACTGAATTGTAACTTACTTTAGCCTAATAATGCGATTTTGGCAAAGAGAGAATCTCCTGCAGGGAAGCTGCTACCATCAAATATTTGCCCTCATTAGACTCCCCTCTGGAAGCGCTTTCACTGCAAGCTGCAGATTCCCTCCTAAGAGCAAGCTTTAGGATAGGGTACTGAATTGTAACTTACTTTCGCCAAATACTGCGATTATGGCAAAGAGACTATCAGCCGCAGGGAAGCTGCTACCATCAAATGTTTGCCCTCATTAGACTCCCCTCTGGAAGCGCTTTCACTGCAAGCTGCAGATTCCCTCCTAACAGCAAGCTTTAGGATAGGGTACTGAATTGTAACTTACTTTCGCCTAATAATGCGATTTTGGCAAAGAGAGTATCTCCCGCAGGGAAGCTGCTACCATCAAATGTTTGCCCTCATTAGACTCCCCTCTGGAAGCGCTTTCAATGCAAGCTGCAGATTTCCTCCTAACAGCAAGCTTTAGGATAGGGTACTGAATTGTAACTTACTTTCGCCTAATAATGCGATTTTGGCAAAGAGACTATCAGCCGCAGGGAAGCTGCTACCATCAAATGTTTGCCCTCATTAGACTCCCCTCTGGAAGCGCTTTCACTGCAAGCTGCAGATTCCCTCCTAACAGCAAGCTGTACGACAGTGTACTGAATTGTAACTTAACTGCGGCTAATAAGGCGATTTTGGCAAAGAGAATATCTCCCGCAGGGAAGCTGCTACCATCAAATGTTTGCCCTCAATAGACTCCCCTCTGGAAGCGCTTTCACTGCAAGCTGCAGATTCCCTCCTAACAGCAAGCTTTAGGATAGGGTACTGAATTGTAACTTACTTTCGCCTAATAATGCGATTTTGGCAAAGAGAGTATCTCCCGCAGGGGAACTGCTACCATCAAATATTTGCCCTCATTAGACTCCCCTCTGGAAGCGCTTTCACTGCAAGCTGCAGATTCCCTCCTAACAGCAAGCTTTAGGATAGGGTACTGAATTGTAACTTACTTTCGCCTAATAATGCGATTATGGCAAAGAGAGTATCTCCCGCAGGGAAGCTGCTACCATCAAATGTTTGCCCTCATTAGACTCCCCTCTGGAAGCGCTTTGACTGCAAGCTGCAGATTCCCTCCTAACAGCAAGCTTTAGGATAGGGTACTGAATTGTAACTTACTTTCGCCTAATAATGCGATTTTGGCAAAGAGAGTATCTCCCGCAGGGAAGCTGCTACCATCAAATGTTTGCCCTCATTAGACTCCCCTCTGGAAGCGCTTTCACTGCAAGCTGCAGATTCCCTCCTAACAGCAAGCTTTAGGATAGGGTACTGAATTGTATCTTAACTGCGGCTAAAAAGGCGATTTTGGCAAAGAGAGTATCTCCCGCAGGGAAGCTGCTACCATCAAATGTTTGCCCTCATTAGACTCCCCTCTGGAAGCACTTTCACTGCAAGCTGCAGATTCCCTCCTAACAGCAAGCTGTAGGACAGAATACTGAATTGTAACTTAACTGCGGCTAATAAGGCGATTTTGGCAAAGAGAATATCTCCCGCAGGGAAGCTGCTACCATCAAATATTTGCCCTCATTAGACTCCCCTCTGGAAGCGCTTTCACTGCAAGCTGCAGATTCCCTCCTAACAGCAAGCTTTAGGATAGGGTACTGAATTGTATCTTACTTTCGCCTAATAATGCGATTTTGGAAAAGAGACTATCTCCCGCAGGGAAGCTGCTACCATCAAATATTTGCCCTCATTAGACTCTCCTCTGGAAGCGCTTTCACTGCAAGCTGCAGATTCCCTCCTAACAGCAAGCTTTAGGATAGGGTACTGAATTGTAACTTAACTGCGGCTAATAAGGCGATAATGGCAAAGAGAATATCTCCCGCAGGGAAGCTGCTACCATCAAATATTTGCCCTCAGTAGACTCCCCTCTGGAAGCGCTTTCACTGCAAGCTGCAGATTCCCTCCTAACAGCAAGCTTTAGGATAGGGTACTGAATTGTAACTTAACTGCGGCTAATAATGCAATTTTGGCAAAGAGAGTATCTCCCGCATGGAAGCTGCTACCATCAAATTCTTGCCCTCATTAGACTCCCCTCTGGAAGCGCTTTCACTGCAAGCTGCAGATTCCCTCCTAACAGCAAGCTTTAGGATAGGGTACTGTATTGTAACTTACTTTCGCCTAATAATGCGATTTTGGCAAAGAGAGTATCTCCCGCAGGGAAGCTGCTACCATCAAATGTTTGCCCTCCTTAGACTCGCCTCTGGAAGCGCTTTCACTGCAAGCTGCAGATTCCCTCCTAACAGCAAGCTTTAGGATAGGGTACTGAATTGTAACTTACTTTCGCCTAATAATGCGATTTTGGCAAAGAGACTATCTCCCGCAGGGAAGCTGCTACCATCAAATGTTTGCCCTCATTAGACTCCCCTCTGGAAGCGCTTTCACTGCAAGCTGCAGATTCCCTCCTAACAGCAAGCTTTAGGATAGGGTACTGAATTGTAACTTACTTTAGCCTAATAATGCGATTTTGGCAAAGAGAGTATATCCCGCAGGGAAGCTGCTACCATCAAATGTTTGCCCTCATTAGACTCCCCTCTGGAAACGCTTTCACTGCAAGCTGCAGATTCCCTCCTAACAGCAAGCTTTAGGATAGGGTACTGAATTGTAACTTAACTGCGTCTAATAAGGCGATTTTGGTAAAGAGAGTATCTCCCGCAGGGAAGCTGCTACCATCAAATGTTTGCCCTCATTAGACTCCCCTCTGGAAGCGCTTTCACTGCAAGCTGCAGATTCCCTCCTAACAGCAAGCTTTAGGATAGGGTACTGAATTGTAACTTACTTTAGCCTAATAATGCGATTTTGGCAAAGAGAGAATCTCCCGCAGGGAAGCTGCTACCATCAAATATTTGACCTCATTAGACTCCCCTCTGGAAGCGCTTTCACTGCAAGCTGCAGATTCCCTCCTAACAGCAAGCTTTAGGATAGGGTACTGAATTGTAACTTACTTTTGCCTAATAATGCGATTTTGGCAAAGAGACTATCTCCCGCAGGGAAGCTGCTACCATCAAATGTTTGCCCTCATTAGACTCCCCTCTGGAAGCGCTTTCACTGCAAGCTGCAGATTCCCTCCTAACAGCAAGCTTTAGGATAGGGTACTGAATTGTAACTTACTTTCGCCTAATAATGCGATTTTGGCAAAGAGACTATCTCCCGCAGGGGAGCTGCTACCATCAAATATTTGCCCTCATTAGACTCCCCTCTGGAAGCGCTTTCACTGCAAGCTGCAGATTCCCTCCTAACAGCAAGCTTTAGGATAGGGTACTGAATTGTAACTTACTTTCGCCTAATAATGCGATTTTGGCAAAGAGACTATCTCCCGCAGGGAAGCTGCTACCATCAAATGTTTGCCCTCATTAGACTCCCCTCTGGATGCCCTTTCACTACAAGCTGCAGATTTCCTCCTAACAGCAAGCTTTAGGATAGGGTACTGAATTGTAACTTACTTTCGCCTAATAATGCGATTTTGGCAAAGAGACTATCAGCCGCAGGGAAGCTGCTACCATCAAATGTTTGCCCTCATTAGACTCCCCTCTGGAAGCGCTTTCACTGCAAGCTGCAGATTCCCTCCTAACAGCAAGCTGTACGACAGAGTACTGAATTGTAACTTAACTGCGGATAATAAGGCGATTTTGGCAAAGAGAATATCTCCCGCAGGGAAGCTGCTACCATCAAATGTTTGCCCTCATTAGACTCCCCTCTGGAAGCGCTTTCACTGCAAGCTGCAGATTCCCTCCTAACAGCAAGCTTTAGGATAAGATACTGAATTGTAACTTACTTTCGCCTAATAATGCGATTTTGGCAAAGAGATTATCTCCCGCAGGGAAGCTGCTACCATCAAATGTTTGCCCTCATTAGACTCCCCTCTGGAAGCGCTTTCACTGCAAGCTGCAGATTCCCTCCTAACAGCAAGCTTTAGGATAAGGTACTGAATTGTAACTTACTTTCGCCTAATAATGCGATTTTGGCAAAGAGTTTATCTCCCGCACGGAAGCTGCTACCATCAAATGTTTGCCCTCTATTAGACTCCCCTCTGGAAGCGCTTTCACTGCAAGCTGCAGATTCCCTCCTAACAGCAAGCTTTAGGATAGGGTACTGAATTGTAACTTACTTTCGCCTAATAATGCGATTATGGCAAAGAGAGTATCTCCCGCAGGGAAGCTGCTACCATCAAATGTTTGCCCTCATTAGACTCCCCTCTGGAAGCGCTTTCACTGCAAGCTGCAGATTCCCTCCTAACAGCAAGCTTTAGGATAGGGTACTGAATTGTAACTTACTTTCGCCTAATAATGCGATTTTGGCAAAGAGACTATCTCCCGCAGGGAAGCTGCTACCATCAAATGTTTGCCCTCATTAGACTCCCCTCTGGAAGCGCTTTCACTGCAAGCTGCAGATTCCCTCCTAACAGCAAGCTTTAGGATAGGGTACTGAATTGTATCTTAACTGCGGCTAAAAAGGCGATTTTGGCAAAGAGAGTATCTCCCGCAGGGAAGCTGCTACCATCAAATCTTTGCCCTCATTAGACTCCCCTCTGGAAGCACTTTCACTGCAAGCTGCAGATTCCCTCCTAACAGCAAGCTTTAGGATAGGGTACTGAATTGTAACTTACTTTCGGTTAATAAGGCGATTTTGGCAAAGAGAGTATCTCCCGCAGGGAAGCTGCTACCATCAAATGTTTGCCCTCATTAGACTCCCCTCTGGAAGCGCTTTCACTGCAAGCTGCAGATTCCCTCCTAATAGCAAGCTTTAGGATAGGGTACTGAATTGTAACTTACTTTCGCCTAATAATGCGATTTTGGCAAAAAGAGTATCTCCCGCAGGGAAGCTGCTACCATCAAATGTTTGCCCTCATTAGACTCCCCTCTGGAAGCGCTTTCACTGCAAGCTGCAGATTCCCTCCTAACAGCAAGCTTTAGGATAGGGTACTGAATTGTAACTTACTTTAGCCTAATAATGCGATTTTGGCAAAGAGAGTATATCCCGCAGGGAAGCTGCTACCATCAAATGTTTGCCCTCATTAGACTCCCCTCTGGAAACGCTTTCACTGCAAGCTGCAGATTCCCTCCTAACAGCAAGCTTTAGGATAGGGTACTGAATTGTAACTTAACTGCGGCTAATAAGGCGATTTTGGCAAAGATAGAATCTCCTGCAGGGAAGCTGCTACCATCAAATGTTTGCCCTCATTAGACTCCCCTCTGGAAGCGCTTTGACTGCAAGCTGCAGATTCCCTCCTAACAGCAAGCTTTAGGATAGGGTACTGAATTGTAACTTACTTTCGCCTAATAATGCGATTTTGGCAAAGAGAGAATCTCCCGCAGGGAAGCTGCTACCATCAAATATTTGCCCTCATTAGACTCCCCTCTGGAAGCGCTTTCACTGCAAGCTGCAGATTCCCTCCTAACAGCAAGCTTTAGGATAGGGTACTGAATTGTAACTTACTTTCGCCTAATAATGCGATTTTGGAAAAGAGAGTATCTCCCGCAGGGAAGCTGCTACCATCAAATGTTTGCCCTCATTAGACTCCCCTCTGGAAGCCCTTTCACTGCAAGCTGCAGATTCCCTCCTAACAGCAAGCTTTAGGATAGGGTACTGAATTGTAACTTACTTTCGCCTAATAATGCGATTTGGCAAAGAGAGTATCTCCCGCAGGGAAGCTGATACCATCAAATGTTTGCCCTCATTAGACTCCCCTCTGGAAGCGCTTTCACTGCAAGCTGCAGATTCCCTCCTAACAGCAAGCTGTAGGACAGTATACTGAATTGTAACTTAACTGCGGATAATAAGGCGATTTTGGCAAAGAGAATATCTCCCGCAGGGAAGCTGCTACCATCAAATGCTTGCCCTCATTAGACTCCCCTCTGGAAGCGCTTTCACTGCAAGCTGCAGATTCCCTCCTAACAGCAAGGTGTAGGACAGTATACTGAATTGTAACTTAACTGCGGCTAATAAGGCGATTTTGGCAAAGAGAATATCTCCCGCAGGGAAGCTGCTACCATCAAATATTTGCCCTCATTAGACTCCCCTCTGGAAGCGCTTTCACTGCAAGCTGCAGATTCCCTCCTAACAGCAAGCTTTAGGATAGGGTACTGAATTGTAACTTAGTTTCGCCTAATAATGCGATTTTGGAAAAGAGACTATCTCCCGCAGGGAAGCTGCTACCATCAAATATTTGCCCTCATTAGACTCCCCTCTGGAAGCACTTTCACTGCAAGCTGCAGATTCCCTCCTAACAGCAAGCTTTAGGATAGGGTACTGAATTGTAACTTACTTTCGCCTAATAATGCGATTTTGGCAAAGAGAATATCTCCCGCAGGGAAGCTGATACCATCAAATGTTTGCCCTCATTAGACTCCCCTCTGGAAGCGCTTTCACTGAAAGCTGCAGATTCCCTCCTAACAGCAAGCTTTAGGATAGGGTACAGAATTGCAACTTAACTGCGGCTAATAAGGCGATTTTGGCAAAGAGAATATCTCCCGCAGGGAAGCTGTTACCATCAAATGTTTGCCCTCATTAGACTCCCCTCTGGAAGCGCTTTCACTGCAAGCTGCAGATTCCCTCCTAACAGCAAGCTTTAGGATAGTGTACTGAATTGTAACTTACTTTCGCCTAATAATGCGATTTTGGCAAAGAGAGTATCTCCCGCAGGGAAGCTGCTACCATCAAATGTTTGCCCTCATTAGACTCCCCTCTGGCAGCGCTTTCACTGCAAGCTGCAGATTCCCTCCTAACAGCAAGCTTTAGGATAGGGTACTGAATTGTAACTTACTTTCGCCTAATAATGCGATTTTGGAAAAGAGACTATCTCCCGCAGGGAAGCTGCTACCATCAAATGTTTGCCCTCATTAGACTCCCCTCTGGAAGCGCTTTCACTGCAACCTGCAGATTCCCTCCTAACAGCAAGCTTTAGGATAGGGTACTGAATTGTAACTTACTTTCGCCTAATAATGCGATTTTGGCAAAGAGAATATCTCCCGCAGGGAAGCTGCTACCATCAAATGTTTGCCCTCATTAGACTCCCCTCTGGAAGCGCTTTCACTGCAAGCTGCAGATTCCCTCCTAACAGCAAGCTTTAGGATAGGTTACTGAATTGTAACTTACTTTAGCCTAATAATGCGATTTTGGCAAAGAGAGTATATCCCGCAGGGAAGCTGCTACCATCAAATGTTTGCCCTCATTAGACTCCCCTCTGGAAACGCTTTCACTGCAAGCTGCAGATTCCCTCCTAACAGCAAGCTTTAGGATAGGGTACTGAATTGTAACTTAACTGCGGCTAATAAGGCGATTTTGGCAAAGATAGTATCTCCTGCAGGGAAGCTGCTACCATCAAATGTTTGCCCTCATTAGACTCCCCTCTGGAAGCGCTTTGACTGCAAGCTGCAGATTCCCTCCTAACAGCAAGCTTTAGGATAGGGTACTGAATTGTAACTTACTTTCGCCTAATAATGCGATTTTGGCAAAGAGAGAATCTCCCGCAGGGAAGCTGCTACCATCAAATATTTGCCCTCATTAGACTCCCCTCTGGAAGCGCTTTCACTGCAAGCTGCAGATTCCCTCCTAACAGCAAGCTTTAGGATAGGGTACTGAATTGTAACTTACTTTCGCCTAATAATGCGATTTTGGCAAAGAGAGTATCTCCCGCAGGGAAGCTGCTACCATCAAATGTTTGCCCTCATTAGACTCCCCTCTGGAAGCCCTTTCACTGCAAGCTGCAGATTCCCTCCTAACAGCAAGCTTTAGGATAGGGTACTGAATTGTAACTTACTTTCGCCTAATAATGCGATTTGGCAAAGAGAGTATCTCCCGCAGGGAAGCTGATACCATCAAATGTTTGCCCTCATTAGACTCCCCTCTGGAAGCGCTTTCACTGCAAGCTGCAGATTCCCTCCTAACAGCAAGCTGTAGGACAGTATACTGAATTGTAACTTAACTGCGGATAATAAGGCGATTTTGGCAAAGAGAATATCTCCCGCAGGGAAGCTGCTACCATCAAATGCTTGCCCTCATTAGACTCCCCTCTGGAAGCGCTTTCACTGCAAGCTGCAGATTCCCTCCTAACAGCAAGGTGTAGGACAGTATACTGAATTGTAACTTAACTGCGGCTAATAAGGCGATTTTGGCAAAGAGAATATCTCCCGCAGGGAAGCTGCTACCATCAAATATTTGCCCTCATTAGACTCCCCTCTGGAAGCGCTTTCACTGCAAGCTGCAGATTCCCTCCTAACAGCAAGCTTTAGGATAGGGTACTGAATTGTAACTTAGTTTCGCCTAATAATGCGATTTTGGAAAAGAGACTATCTCCCGCAGGGAAGCTGCTACCATCAAATATTTGCCCTCATTAGACTCCCCTCTGGAAGCACTTTCACTGCAAGCTGCAGATTCCCTCCTAACAGCAAGCTTTAGGATAGGGTACTGAATTGTAACTTACTTTCGCCTAATAACGCGATTTTTTCAAAGAGAGTATCTCCCGCAGGGAAGCTGCTACCATCAAATATTTGCCCTCATTAGACTCCCCTCTGGAATCGCTTTCACTGCAAGCTGCAGATTCCATCCTAACAGCAAGCTTTAGGATAGGGTACAGAGTTGCAACTTAACTGCGGCTAATAAGGCGATTTTGGCAAAGAGAATATCTCCCGCAGGGAAGCTGTTACCATCAAATGTTTGCCCTCATTAGACTCCCCTCTGGAAGCGCTTTCACTGCAAGCTGCAGATTCCCTCCTAACAGCAAGCTTTAGGATAGTGTACTGAATTGTAACTTACTTTCGCCTAATAATGCGATTTTGGCAAAGAGAGTATCTCCCGCAGGGAAGCTGCTACCATCAAATGTTTGCCCTCATTAGACTCCCCTCTGGCAGCGCTTTCACTGCAAGCTGCAGATTCCCTCCTAACAGCAAGCTTTAGGATAGGGTACTGAATTGTAACTTACTTTCGCCTAATAACGCGATTTTTTCAAAGAGAGTATCTCCCGCAGGGAAGCTGCTACCATCAAATATTTGCCCTCATTAGACTCCCCTCTGGAATCGCTTTCACTGCAAGCTGCAGATTCCATCCTAACAGCAAGCTTTAGGATAGGGTACTGAATTGTAACTTAACTGTGGCTAATAAGACGATTTTGGAAAAGAGACTATCAGCCGCAGGGAAGCTGCTACCATCAAATGTTTTCCTTCATTAGACTCCCCTCTGGAAGCGCTTTCACTGCAAGCTGCAGATTCCCTCCTAACAGCAAGCTTTAGGATAGGGTACTGAATTGTAACTTACTTTCGCCTAATAATGCGATTTTGGCAAAGAGACTATCTCCCGCAGGGAAGCTGCTACCATCAAATGTTTGCCCTCATTAGACTCCCCTCTGGAAGCGCTTTCACTGCAACCTGCAGATTCCCTCCTAACAGCAATCTTTAGGATAGGGTACTGAATTGTATCTTACTTTCGCCTAATAATGCGACTTTGGCAAAGAGAGTATCTCCCGCAGGGAAGCTGCTACCATAAAATGTTTGCCCTCATTAGACTCCCCTCTGGAAGCGCTTTCACTGCAAGCTGCAGATTCCCTCCTAACAGCAAGGTGTAGGACAGTATACTGAATTGTAACTTAACTGCGGCTAATAAGGCGATTTTGGCAAAGAGAATATCTCCCGCAGGGAAGCTGCTACCATCAAATATTTGCCCTCATTAGACTCCCCTCTGAAAGCGCTTTCACTGCAAGCTGCATATTCCCTCCTAACAGCAAGCTTTAGGATAGGGTACTGAATTGTAACTTACTTTCGCCTAATAATGCGATTTTGGCAAAGAGAATATCTCCCGCAGGGAAGCTGATACCATCAAATGTTTGCCCTCATTAGACTCCCCTCTGGAAGCGCTTTCACTGAAAGCTGCAGATTCCCTCCTAACAGCAAGCTGTAGGACAGTATACTGAATTGTAACTTAACTGCGGCTAATAAGGCGATTATGGCAAAGAGAATATCTCCCGCAGGGAAGCTGCTACCATCAAATGCTTGCCCTCATTAGACTCCCCTCTGGAAGCGCTTTCACTGCAAGCTGCAGATTCCCTCCTAACAGCAAGCTTTAGGATAGGGTACTGAATTGTAACTTAGTTTCGCCTAATAATGCGATTTTGGAAAAGAGAGTATCTCCCGCAGGGAAGCTGCTACCATCAAATGTTTGCCCTCATTAGACTCCCCTCTGGAAGCGCTTTCACTGCAAGCTGCAGATTCCATCCTAACAGCAAGCTTTAGGATAGGGTACTGAATTGTAACTTAACTGCGGCTAATAAGGCGATAATGGCAAAGAGACTATCTCCCGCAGGGAAGCTGCTACCATCAAATGTTTGCCCTCATTAGACTCCCCACTGGAAGCGCTTTCACTGCAAGCTGCAGATTCCCTCCTAACAGCAAGCTTTAGGAAAGGGTACTGAATTGTAACTTACTTTCGCCTAGTAATGCGATTTTGGCAAAGAGATTATCTCCCGCAGGGAAGCTGCTACCATCAAATGTTTGCCCTCCTTAGACTCCCCTCTGGAAGCGCTTTCACTGCAAGCTGCAGATTCCCTCCTAACAGCAAGCTTTAGGATAGGGTACTGAATTGTAACTTACTTTCGCCTAATAATGCGATTTTGGCAAAGAGACTATCAGCCGCAGGGAAGCTGCTACCATCAAATGTTTGCCCTCATTAGACTCCCCTCTGGAAGCGCTTTCACTGCAAGCTGCAGATTCCCTCCTAACAGCAAGCTTTAGGATAGGGTACTGAATTGTAACTTACTTTCGCCTAATAATGCGATTTTGGCAAAGAGAGTATCTCCCGCAGGGAAGCTGCTACCATCAAATGTTTGCCCTCATTAGACTCCCCTCTGGAAGCGCTTTCACTGCAAGCTGCAGATTCCCTCCTAACAGCAAGCTTTAGGATAGGGTACTGAATTGTAACTTAACTGCGGCTAATAAGGCGATTTTGGCAAAGAGAATATCTCCCGCAGGGAAGCTGCTACCATCAAATGTTTGCCCTCATTAGACTCCCCTCTGGAAGCGTTTTCACTGCAAGCTGCAGATTCCCTCCTAACAGCAAGCTTTAGGATAGGGTACTGAATTGTAACTTACTTTCGCCTAATAATGCGATTTTGGCAAAGAGAGTATCTCCCGCAGGGAAGCTGATACCATCAAATGTTTGCCCTCATTAGACTCCCCTCTGGAAGCGCTTTCACTGAAAGCTGCAGATTCCCTCCTAACAGCAAGCTGTAGGACAGTATACTGAATTGTAACTTAACTGCGGCTAATAAGGCGATTATGGCAAAGAGAATATCTCCCGCAGGGAAGCTGCTACCATCAAATGCTTGCCCTCATTAGACTCCTCTCTGGAAGCGCTTTCACTGCAAGCTGCAGATTCCCTCCTAACAGCAAGCTTTAGGATAGGGTACTGAATTGTAACTTACTTTCGCCTAATAATGCGATTTTGGCAAAGAGAGTATCTCCCGCAGGGAAGCTGCTACCATCAAATGTTTGCCCTCGTTAGACTCCCCTCTGGAAGCCCTTTCACTGCAAGCTGCAGATTCCCTCCTAACAGCAAGCCGTACGACAGTGTACTGAATTGTATATTAACTCTGTCTAATAATGCGATATTGGCAAAGAGAATATCTCCCGCAGGGAAGCTGCTACCATCAAATGTTTGCCCTCCTTAGACTCCCCTCTGGAAGCGCTTTCACAGCAAGCTGCAGATTCCCTCCTAACAGCAAGCTTTAGGATAGGGTACTGAATTGTAACTTACTTTCGCCTAATAATGCGATTTTGGCAAAGAGAGTATCTCCCGCAGGGAAGCTGCTACCATCAAATGTTTGCCCTCATTAGACTCCCCTCTGGAAGCGCTTTCACTGCAAGCTGCAGATTCCCTCCTAACAGCAAGCTTTAGGATAGGGTACTGAATTGTAACTTACTTTCGCCTAATAATGCGATTTTGGCAAAGACAGAATTTCCCGCAGGGAAGCTGCTACCATCAAATGTTTGCCCTCATTAGACTCTCCTCTGGAAGCGCTTTGACTGCAAGCTGCAGATTCCCTCCTAACAGCAAGCTTTAGGATAGGGTACTGAATTGTAACTTACTTTCGCCTAATAATGCGATTTTGGCAAAGAGAGTATCTCCCGCAGGGAAGCTGCTACCATCAAATGTTTGCCCTCATTAGACTCCCCTCTGGAAGCGCTTTCACTGCAAGCTGCAGATTCCCTCCTAACAGCAAGCTTTAGGATAGGGTACTGAATTGTAACTTACTTTCGCCTAATAATGCGATTTTGGCAAAGAGAGAATCTCCCGCAGGGAAGCTGCTACCATCAAATGTTTGCCCTCATTAGACTCTCCTCTGGAAGCGCTTTGACTGCAAGCTGCAGATTCCCTCCTAACAGCAAGCTTTAGGATAGGGTACTGAATTGTAACTTACTTTCGCCTAATAATGCGATTTTGGCAAAGAGAATATCTCCCGCAGGGAAGCTGCTACCATCAAATGTTTGCCCTCATTAGACTCCCCTCTGGAAACGCTTTCACTGCAAGCTGCAGATTCCCTCCTAACAGCAAGCTTTAGGATAGGGTACTGAATTGTAACTTACTTTCGCCTAATAATGCGATTTTGGCAAAGAGAGTATCTCCCGCAGGGAAGCTGCTACCATCAAATGTTTGCCCTCATTAGACTCCCCTCTGGAAGCGCTTTCACTGCAAGCTGCAGATTCCCTCCTAACAGCAAGCTTTAGGATAGGGTACTGAATTGTAACTTAACTGCGGCTAATAAGGCGATTTTGGCAAAGAGAATATCTCCCGCAGGGAAGCTGCTACCATCAAATGTTTGCCCTCATTAGACTCCCCTCTGGAAGCGCTTTCACTGCAAGCTGCAGATTCCCTCCTAACAGCAAGCTTTAGGATAGGGTACTGAATTGTAACTTAACTGCGGCTAATAAGGCGATTTTGGCAAAGAGAATATCTCCCGCAGGGAAGCTGCTACCATCAAATGTTTGCCCTCATTAGACTCCCCTCTGGCAGCGCTTTCACTGCAAGCTGCAGATTCCCTCCTAACAGCAAGCTTTAGGATAGGGTACTGAATTGTAACTTAATTGCGGCTAATAAGGCGATTATGGCAAAGAGAATATCTCCCGCAGGGAAGCTGCTACCATCAAATATTTGCCTTCATTAGACTCCTCTCTGGAAGCGCTTTCACTGCAAGCTGCAGATTCCCTCCTAACAGCAAGCTTTAGGATAGGGTACTGAATTGTAACTTACTTTCGCCTAATAATGCGATTTTGGCAAAGAGAGTATCTCCCGCAGGGAAGCTGCTAACATCAAATGTTTGCCCTCGTTAGACTCCCCTCTGGAAGCCCTTTCACTGCAAGCTGCAGATTCCCTCCTAACAGCAAGGCGTAGGACAGTATACTGCATTGTAACTTAACTGCGGCTAATAAGGCGATTTTGGCAAAGATAGTATCTCCTGCAGGGATGCTGCTACCATCAAATGTTTGCCCTCATTAGACTCCCCTCTGGAAGCGCTTTGACTTCAAGCTGCAGATTCCCTCCTAACAGCAAGCTTTAGGATAGGGTACTGAATTGGAACTTACTTTCGCCTAATAATGCGATTTTGGCAAAGAGAGAATCTCCCGCAGGGAAGCTGCTACCATCAAATATTTGCCCTCATTAGACTCCCCTCTGGAAGCGCTTTCACTGCAAGCTGCAGATTCCCTCCTAACAGCAAGCTTTAGGATAGGGTACTGAATTGTAACTTACTTTCGCCTAATAATGCGATTTTGGCAAAGAGAGTATCTCCCGCAGGGAAGCTGCTACCATCAAATGTTTGCCCTCATTAGACTCCCCTCTGGAAGCGCTTTCACTGCAAGCTGCAGATTCCCTCCTAACAGCAAGCTTTAGGATAGGGTACTGAATTGTAACTTACTTTCGCCTAATAATGCGATTTTGGCAAAGAGAGTATCTCCCGCAGGGAAGCTGCTACCATCAAATATTTGCCCTCATTAGACTCCCCTCTGGAAGCGCTTTCACTGCAAGCTGCAGATTCCCTCCTAACAGCAAGCTTTAGGATAGGGTACTGAATTGTAACTTACTTTTGCCTAATAATGCGATTTTGGCAAAGAGAGTATCTCCCGCAGGGAAGCTGCTACCATCAAA
This sequence comes from Phaenicophaeus curvirostris, assembly GCF_032191515.1. NCBI lineage: Eukaryota > Metazoa > Chordata > Aves > Cuculiformes > Cuculidae > Phaenicophaeus > Phaenicophaeus curvirostris. The sequence continues at coordinate 384,469 of NW_027206745.1, forward strand.
TATCTGCCCTCATTAGACTCCCCTCTGGAAGCGCTTTCACTGCAATCTGCAGATTCCCTCCTAACAGCAAGCTTTAGGATAGGGTACTGAATTGTATCTTCACTGCGGCTAAAAAGGCGATTTTGGCAAAGAGAATATCTCCCGCAGGGAAGCTGCTACCATCAAATCTTTGCCCTCATTAGACTCCCCTCTGGAAGCGCTTTCACTGCAAGCTCCAGATTCCCTCCTAACAGCAAGCTTTAGGATAGTGTACTGAATTGTAACTTACTTTCGCCTAATAATGCGATTTTGGCAAAGAGAGTATCTCCCGCAGGGAAGCTGCTACCATCAAATGTTTGCCCTCATTAGACTCCCCTCTGGAAGCGCTTTCACTGCAAGCTGCAGATTCCCTCCTAACAGCAAGCTTTAGGATAGTGTACTGAATTGTAACTTACATTCGCCTAATAATGCGATTTTGGCAAAGAGACTGTCTCCCGCAGGGAAGCTGCTACCATCAAATGTTTGCCCTCATTAGACTCCCCTCTGGAAGCGCTTTCACTGCAAGCTGCAGATTCCCTCCTAACAGCAAGCTTTAGGATAGGGTACTGAATTGTAACTTACTTTCGCCTAATAATGCGATTTTGGCAAAGAGACTATCTCCCGCAGGGAAGCTGCTACCATCAAATGTTTGCCCTCATTAGACTCCCCTCTGGAAGCGCTTTCACTGCAAGCTGCAGATTCCCTCCTAACAGCAAGCTTTAGGATAAGGTACTGAATTGTATATTAACTCTGTCTAATAATGCGATATTGGCAAAGAGAATATCTCCCGCAGGGAAGCTGCTACCATCAAATGTTTGCCCTCCTTAGACTCCCCTCTGGAAGCGCTTTCACAGCAAGCTGCAGATTCCCTCCTAACAGCAAGCTTTAGGATAGGGTACTGAATTGTAACTTACTTTCGCCTAATAATGCGATTTTGGCAAAGAGAGTATCTCCCGCAGGGAAGCTGCTACCATCAAATGTTTGCCCTCCTTAGACTCCCCTCTGGAAGCGCTTTCACTGCAAGCTGCAGATTCCCTCCTAACAGCAAGCTTTAGGATAGGGTACTGAATTGTAACTTACTTTCGCCTAATAATGCGATTTTGGCAAAGAACAGAATCTCCCGCAGGGAAGCTGCTACCATCAAATGTTTGCCCTCATTAGACTCTCCTCTGGAACACGCTTTGACTGCATGCTGCAGATTCCCTCCTAACAGCAAGCTTTAGGATAGGGTACTGAATTGCAACTTACTTTCGCCTAATAATGCGATTTTGGCAAAGAGAGTATCTCCCGCAGGGAAGCTGCTACCATCAAATATTTCCCTCATTAGACTCCCTCTGGAAGCGCTTTCACTGCAAGCTGCAGCTTCAGATCCCTCCTAACAGTAAGCTTTAGGATAGGGTACTGAATTGTAACTTACTTTCGCCTAATAATGCGATTTTGGCAAAGAGAGAATCTCCCGCAGGGAAGCTGCTACCATCAAATGTTTGCCCTCATTAGACTCCCCTCTGGAAGCGCTTTCACTGCAAGCTGCAGATTCCTCACTAACAGCAAGCTTTAGGATAGTGTACTGAATTGTATCTTACTTTCGCCTAATAATGCGATTTTGGCAAAGAGACTATCTCCCGCAGGGAAGCTGCTACCATCAAATCTTTGCCCTCATTAGACTCCCCTCTGGAAGCGCTTTCACTGCAAGCTGCAGATTCCCTCCTAACAGCAAGCTTTAGGCTAGGGTACTGAATTGTAACTTACTTCGCCTAATAATGCGATTTTGGCAAAGAGAGTATCTCCCGCAGGGAAGCTGCTACCATCAAATGTTTGCCCTCATTAGACTCCCCTCTGGAAGCGCTTTCACTGCAAGCTGCAGATTCCTCCTAACAGCAAGCTTTAGGATAGGATACTGAATTGTAACTTACTTTCGCCTAATAATGCGATTTTGGCAAAGAGGAGTATCTCCCGCAGGGAAGCTGCTACCATCAAATATTTGCCCTCATTAGACTCCCCCTCTGGAAGCGCTTTCACTGCAAGCTGCAGATTCCCTCCTAACAGCAAGCTTTAGGATAGTGTACTGAATTGTAACTTACTTTCGCCTAATAATGCGATTTTGGCAAAGAGAGAATCTCCCGCAGGGAAGCTGATACCATCAAATGTTTGCCCTCATTAGACTCTCCTCTGGAAGCGCCTTTGACTGCAAGCTGCAGATTCCCTCCTAACAGCAAGCTTTAGGATAGGGTACTGAATTGTAACTTAATTTCGCCTAATAATGCGATTTTGGCAAAGAGAGTATCTCCCGCAGGGAAGCTGCTACCATACAAATGTTTGCCCTCATTAGACTCCCCTCTGGAAGCGCTTTCACTGCAAGCTGGCAGATTCCCTCCTAACAGCAAGCTTTAGGATAGGGTACTGAATTGTATCTTACTTTCGCCTAATAATGCGATTTTGGCAAAGAGAGTATCTCCCGCAGGGAAGCTGCTACCATCAAAGGTTTGCCCTCCTTAGACTCCCCTCTGGAAGCGCTTTCACTGCAAGCTGCAGATTCCCTCCTAACAGCAAGCTTTAGGATAGGGTACTGAATTGTAACTTAATTTCGCCTAATAATGCGATTTGGCAAAGAGACTATCTCCCGCAGGGAAGCTGCTACCATCAAATGTTTGCCCTCATTAGACTCCCCTCTGGAAGCGCTTTCACTGCAAGCTGCAGATTCCATCCTAACAGCAAGCTGTAGGACAGTGTACTGAATTGTAACTTAACTGCGTCTAATAAGGCGATATTGGCAAAGAGAATATCTCCCGCAGGGAAGCTGCTACCATCAAATGTTTGCCCTCATTAGACTCCCCTCGGGAACCGCTTTCACTGCAAGCTGCAGATTCCCTCCTAACAGCAAGCTTTAGGATAGGGTACTGAATTTGTAACTTACATTCGCCTAATAATGCGATTTTGGCAAAGAGACTATCTCCCGCAGAGAAGCTGCTACCATCAAATGTTTGCCCTCCTTAGACTCCCCTCTGGAAGCGCTTTCACTGCAAGCTGCAGATTCCCTCCTAACAGCAAGCTTTAGGATAGGGTACTGAATTGTAACTTACTTTCGCCTAATAATGCGATTTTGGCAAAGAGAGTATCTCCCGCAGGGAAGCTGCTACCATCAAATGTTTGCCCTCCTTAAACTCCCCTCTGGAAGCGCTTTCACTGCAAGCTGCAGATTCCCTCCTAACAGCAAGCTTTAGGATAGGGTACTGAATTGTAACTTACTTTCGCCTAATAATGCGATTTTGGCAAAGAGACTATCTCCCGCAGGGAAGCTGCTACCATCAAATGTTTCCCTCCTTAGACTCCCCTCTGGAAGGCGCTTTCACTGCAAGCTGCAGATTCCCTCCTAACAGCAAGCTTTAGGATAGGCTACTGAATTGTAACTTACTTTCGCCTAATAATGCGATTTTGGCAAAGAGAGTATCTCCCGCAGGGAAGCTGCTACCATCAAATGTTTGCCCTCATTAGACTCCCCTCGAAGCGCTTTCACTGCAAGCTGCAGATTCCCTCCTAACAGAAAGCTTTAGGATAGGGTACTGAATTGTAACTTACTTTTGCATAATAATGCGATTTTGGCAAAGGAGAGTATCTCCCGCAGGGAAGCTGATACCATCAAATGTTTGCCCTCATTAGACTCCCCTCTGGAAGCGCTTTCACTGCAAGCTGCAGATTCTCTCCTAACAGGAAGCTGTACCACAGTGTACTGAATTGTAACTTAACTGCGTATAATAAGGCGATTTTGGCAAAGAGAATATCTCCCGCAGGGAAGCTGCTACCATCAAATGTTTGCCCTCGTTAGACTCCCCTCTGGAAGCGCTTTCACTGCAAGCTGCAGATTCCCTCCTAACAGCAAGCTGTAGGATAGGGTACTGAATTGTAACTTAACTGCGTCTAATAAGGCGATATTGGCAAAGAGAATATCTCCCGCAGGGAAGCTGCTACCATCAAATGTTTGCCCTCATTAGACTCCCCTCTGGAAGTGCTTTCACTGCAAGCTGCAGATTCCCTCCTAACAGCAAGCTTTAGGATAGTGTACTGAATTGTAACTTACATTCGCCTAATAATGCGATTTTGGCAAAGACACTATCTCCCGCAGAGAAGCTGCTACAATCAAATGTTTGCCCTCCTTAGACTCCACTCTGGAAGCGCTTTCACTGCAAGCTGCAGATTCCCTCCTAACAGCAAGCTTTAGGATAGGGTACTGAATTGTAACTTACTTTCGCCTAATAATGCGATTTTGGCAAAGAGAGTATCTCCCGCAGGGAAGCTGCTACCATCAAATGTTTGCCCTCCTTAGACTCCCCTCTGGAAGCGCTTTCACTGCAAGCTGCAGATTCCCTCCTAACAGCAAGCTTTAGGATAGGGTACTGAATTGTAACTTACTTTCGCCTAATAATGCGATTTTGGCAAAGAGACTATCTCCCGCAGGGAATCTGCTACCATCAAATATTTGCCCTCATTAGACTCCCCTCTGGAAGCACTTTCACTGCAAGCTGCAGATTCCCTCCTAACAGCAAGCTTTAGGATAAGGTACTGAATTGTAACTTACTTTCGCCTAATAATGCGATTTTGGCAAAGAGAGTATCTCCCGCAGGGAAGCTGCTACCATCAAATATTTGCCCTCATTAGACTCTCCTCTGGAAGCGCTTTGACTGCAAGCTGCAGATTCCCTCCTAACAGCAAGCTTTAGGATAGGGTACTGAATTGTAACTTACTTTCGCCTAATAATGCGATTTTGGCAAAGAGACTATCTCCCGCAGGGAAGCTGCTACCATCAAATGTTTGCCCTCATTAGACTCCCCTCTGGAAGCGCTTTCACTGCAAGCTGCAGATTCCATCCTAACAGCAAGCTGTAGGACAGTGTACTGAATTGTAACTTAACTGCGTCTAATAAGGCGATATTGGCAAAGAGAATATCTCCCGCAGGGAAGCTGCTACCATCAAATGTTTGCCCTCATTAGACTCCCCTCTGGAACCGCTTTCACTGCAAGCTGCAGATTCCCTCCTAACAGCAAGCTTTAGGATAGGGTACTGAATTGTAACTTACATTCGCCTAATAATGCGATTTTGTCAAAGAGACTATCTCCCGCAGAGAAGCTGCTACCATCAAATGTTTGCCCTCATTAGACTCCCCTCTGGAAGCGCTTTCACTGCAAGCTGCAGATTGCCTCCTAACAGGAAGCTGTACCACAGTGTACTGAATTGTAACTTAACTGCGTATAATAAGGCGATTTTGGCAAAGAGAATATCTCCCGCAGGGAAGCTGCTACCATCAAATGTTTGCCCTCATTAGACTCCCCTCTGGAAGCGCTTTCACTGCAAGCTGCAGATTCCCTCCTAACAGCAAGCTGTAGGATAGGGTACTGAATTGTAACTTAACTGCGTCTAATAAGGCGATATTGGCAAAGAGAATATCTCCCGCAGGGAAGCTGCTACCATCAAATGTTTGCCCTCATTAGACTCCCCTCTGGAAGCGCTTTCACTGCAAGCTGCAGATTCCCTCCTAACAGCAAGCTTTAGGATAGGGTACTGAATTGTAACTTACATTCGCCTAATAATGCGATTTTGGCAAAGAGACTATCTCCCGCAGAGAAGCTGCTACCATCAAATGTTTGCCCTCCTTAGACTCCCCTCTGGAAGCGCTTTCACTGCAAGCTGCAGATTCCCTCCTAACAGCAAGCTTTAGGATAGGGTACTGAATTGTAACTTACTTTCGCCTAATAATGCGATTTTGGCAAAGAGAGTATCTCCCGCAGGGGAACTGCTACCATCAAATGTTTGTCCTCATTAGACTCCCCTCTGGAAGCACTTTCACTGCAAGCTGCAGATTCCCTCCTAACAGCAAGCTTTAGGATAAGGTACTGAATTGTAACTTACTTTCGCCTAATAATGCGATTTTGGCAAAGAGAGAATCTCCCGCAGGGAAGCTGCTACCATCAAATGTTTGCCCTCATTAGACTCTCCTCTGGAAGCGCTTTGACTGCAAGCTGCAGATTCCCTCCTAACAGCAAGCTTTAGGATAGGGTACTGAATTGTAACTTAATTTCGCCTAATAATGCGATTTTGGCAAAGAGACTATCTCCCGCAGGGAAGCTGCTACCATCAAATGTTTGCCCTCATTAGACTCCCCTCTGGAAGCGCTTTCACTGCAAGCTGCAGATTCCATCCTAACAGCAAGCTGTAGGACAGTGTACTGAATTGTAACTTAACTGCGTCTAATAAGGCGATATTGGCAAAGAGAATATCTCCCGCAGGGAAGCTGCTACCATCAAATGTTTGCCCTCATTAGACTCCCCTCTGGAACCGCTTTCACTGCAAGCTGCAGATTCCCTCCTAACAGCAAGCTTTAGGATAGGGTACTGAATTGCAACTTACATTCGCCTAATAATGCGATTTTGGCAAAGAGACTATCTCCCGCAGGGAAGCTGCTACCATCAAATGTTTGCCCTCATTAGACTCCCCTCTGGAAGCGCTTTCACTGCAAGCTGCAGATTCCCTCCTAACAGCAAGCTTTAGGATAGGGTACTGAATTGTAACTTACTTTCGCCTAATAATGCGATTTTGGCAAAGAGAGTATCTCCCGCAGGGAAGCTGCTACCATCAAATGTTTGCCCTCCTTAGACTCCCCTCTGGAAGCGCTTTCACTGCAAGCTGCAGATTCCCTCCTAACAGCAAGCTTTAGGATAGGGTACTGAATTGTAACTTACTTTCGCCTAATAATGCGATTTTGGCAAAGAGACTATCTCCCGCAGGGAAGCTGCTACCATCAAATGTTTCCCTCCTTAGACTCCCCTCTGGAAGCGCTTTCACTGCAAGCTGCAGATTCCCTCCTAACAGCAAGCTTTAGGATAGGGTACTGAATTGTAACTTACTGTCGCCTAATAATGCGATTTTGGCAAAGAGAGTATCTCCCGCAGGGAAGCTGCTACCATCAAATGTTTGCCCTCATTAGACTCCCCTCTGGAAGCGCTTTCACTGCAAGCTGCAGATTCCCTCCTAACAGAAAGCTTTAGGATAGGGTACTGAATTGTAACTTACTTTTGCCTAATAATGCGATTTTGGCAAAGAGAGTATCTCCCGCAGGGAAGCTGCTACCATCAAATGTTTGCCCTCATTAGACTCCCCACTGGAAGCGCTTTCACTGCAAGCTGCAGATTGCCTCCTAACAGGAAGCTGTACCACAGTGTACTGAATTGTAACTTAACTGCGTATAATAAGGCGATTTTGGCAAAGAGAATATCTCCCGCAGGGAAGCTGCTACCATCAAATGTTTGCCCTCGTTAGACTCCCCTCTGGAAGCGCTTTCACTGCAAGCTGCAGATTCCCTCCTAACAGCAAGCTGTAGGATAGGGTACTGAATTGTAACTTAACTGCGTCTAATAAGGCGATATTGGCAAAGAGAATATCTCCCGCAGGGAAGCTGCTACCATCAAATGTTTGCCCTCATTAGACTCCCCTCTGGAAGCGCTTTCACTGCAAGCTGCAGATTCCCTCCTAACAGCAAGCTTTAGGATAGGGTACTGAATTGTAACTTACTTTCGCCTAATAATGCGATTTTGGCAAAGAGAGAATCTCCCGCAGGGAAGCTGCTACCATCAAATGTTTGCCCTCGTTAGACTCCCCTCTGGAAGCGCTTTCACTGCAAGCTGCAGATTCCCTCCTAACAGCAAGCTTTAGGATAGTGTACTGAATTGTAACTTACTTTCGCCTAATAATGAGATTTTGGCAAAGAGAGTATCACCCGCAGGGAAGCTGCTACCATCAAATGCTTGCCCTCATTAGACTCCCCTCTGGAAGCGCTTTCACTGCAAGCTGCAGATTCCCTCCTAACAGCAAGCTTTAGGATAGGGTACAGAATTGTAACTTACTTTCGCCTAATAATGCGATTTTGGCAAAGAGATTATCTCCCGCAGGGAAGCTGCTACCATCAAATGCTTGCCCTCATTAGACTCCCCTCTGGAAGCGCTTTCACTGCAACCTGCGGATTCCCTCCTAACAGCAAGCTTTAGGACAGTGTACTGAATTGTAACTTAACTGCGGCTAATAAGGCGATTTTGGCAAAGAGAATATCTCCCGCAGGGAAGCTGCTACCATCAAATGCTTGCCCTCATTAGACTCCCCTCTGGAAGCGCTTTCACTGCAAGCTGCAGATTCCCTCCTAACAGCAAGCTTTAGGATAGGGTACTGAATTGTAACTTACTTTCGCCTAATAATGCGATTTTGGCAAAGAGAGAATCTCCCGCAGGGAAGCTGCTACCATCAAATGTTTGCCCTCGTTAGACTCCCCTCTGGAAGCGCTTTCACTGCAAGCTGCAGATTCCCTCCTAACAGCAAGCTTTAGGATAGTGTACTGAATTGTAACTTACTTTCGCCTAATAATGCGATTTTGGCAAAGAGAGTATCACCCGCAGGGAAGCTGCTACCATCAAATGCTTGCCCTCATTAGACTCCCCTCTGGAAGCGCTTTCACTGCAAGCTGCAGATTCCCTCCTAACAGCAAGCTTTAGGATAGGGTACAGAATTGTAACTTACTTTCGCCTAATAATGCGATTTTGGCAAAGAGATTATCTCCCGCAGGGAATCTGCTACCATCAAATGTTTGCCCTCATTAGACTCCCCTCTGGAAGCGCTTTCACTGCAAGCTGCAGATTCCCTCCTAACAGCAAGCTTTAGGATAGGGTACTGAATTGTAACTCAACTGCGGCTAATAATGCGATTTTGGCAAAGAGAGTATCTCCCGCAGGGAAGCTGCTACCATCAAATGTTTGCCCTCATTAGACTCCCCTCTGGAAGCGCTTTCACTGCAACCTGCGGATTCCCTCCTAACAGCAAGCTTTAGGACAGTGTACTGAATTGTAACTTAACTGCGGCTAATAAGGCGATTTTGGGAAAGAGAATATCTCCCGCAGGGAAGCTGCTACCATCAAATGCTTGCCCTCATTAGACTCCCCTCTGGAAGCGCTTTCACTGCAAGCTGCAGATTCCCTCCTAACAGCAAGCTTTAGGATAGGGTACTGAATTGTAACTTACTTTCGCCTAATAATGCGATTTTGGCAAAGAGAGAATCTCCCGCAGGGAAGCTGCTACCATCAAATGTTTGCCCTCGTTAGACTCCCCTCTGGAAGCGCTTTCACTGCAAGCTGCAGATTCCCTCCTAACAGCAAGCTTTAGGATAGTGTACTGAATTGTAACTTACTTTCGCCTAATAATGAGATTTTGGCAAAGAGAGTATCACCCGCAGGGAAGCTGCTACCATCAAATGTTTGCCCTCATTAGACTCCCCTCTGGAAGCGCTTTCACTGCAAGCTGCAGATTCCCTCCTAACAGCAAGGTTTAGGATAGGGTACTGAATTGTAACTTACTTTCGCCTAATAATGCGATTTTGGCAAAGAGAGAATCTCCCGCAGGGAAGCTGCTACCATCAAATGTTTGCCCTCGTTAGACTCCCCTCTGGAAGCGCTTTCACTGCAAGCTGCAGATTCCCTCCTAACAGCAAGCTTTAGGATAGTGTACTGAATTGTAACTTACTTTCGCCTAATAATGCGATTTTGGCAAAGAGAGTATCACCCGCAGGGAAGCTGCTACCATCAAATGCTTGCCCTCATTAGACTCCCCTCTGGAAGCGCTTTCACTGCAAGCTGCAGATTCCCTCCTAACAGCAAGCTTTAGGATAGGGTACAGAATTGTAACTTACTTTCGCCTAATAATGCGATTTTGGCAAAGAGATTATCTCCCGCAGGGAATCTGCTACCATCAAATGTTTGCCCTCATTAGACTCCCCTCTGGAAGCGCTTTCACTGCAAGCTGCAGATTCCCTCCTAACAGCAAGCTTTAGGATAGGGTACTGAATTGTAACTCAACTGCGGCTAATAATGCGATTTTGGCAAAGAGAGTATCTCCCGCAGGGAAGCTGCTACCATCAAATGTTTGCCCTCATTAGACTCCCCTCTGGAAGCGCTTTCACTGCAACCTGCGGATTCCCTCCTAACAGCAAGCTTTAGGACAGTGTACTGAATTGTAACTTAACTGCGGCTAATAAGGCGATTTTGGAAAAGAGAATATCTCCCGCAGGGAAGCTGCTACCATCAAATGCTTGCCCTCATTAGACTCCCCTCTGGAAGCGCTTTCACTGCAAGCTGCAGATTCCCTCCTAACAGCAAGCTTTAGGATAGGGTACTGAATTGTAACTTACTTTCGCCTAATAATGCGATTTTGGCAAAGAGAGAATCTCCCGCAGGGAAGCTGCTACCATCAAATGTTTGCCCTCGTTAGACTCCCCTCTGGAAGCGCTTTCACTGCAAGCTGCAGATTCCCTCCTAACAGCAAGCTTTAGGATAGTGTACTGAATTGTAACTTACTTTCGCCTAATAATGAGATTTTGGCAAAGAGAGTATCACCCGCAGGGAAGCTGCTACCATCAAATGTTTGCCCTCATTAGACTCCCCTCTGGAAGCGCTTTCACTGCAAGCTGCAGATTCCCTCCTAACAGCAAGGTTTAGGATAGGGTACTGAATTGTAACTTACTTTCGCCTAATAATGCGATTTTGGCAAAGAGAGTATTTCCCGCAGTGAAGCTGTTACCATCAAATGTTTGCCCTCGTTAGACTACCCTCTGGAAGCGCTTTCACTGCAAGCTGCAGATTCCCTCCTAACAGCAAGCTTTAGGATAGGGTACTGAATTGTAACTTACTTTCGCCTAATAATGCGATTTTGGCAAAGAGACTATCTCCCGCAGGGAAGCTGTTATCATCAAATGTTTGCCCTCGTTAGACTCCCCTCTGGAAGCGCATTCACTGCAAGCTGCAGATTCCCTTCTAACAGCAAGCTTTAGGATTGGGTACTGAATTGTAACTTCCTTTCGCCTAATAATGCGATTATGGCAAAGAGAGTATCTCCCGCAGGGAAGCTGCTACCATCAAATGTTTGCCCTCATTAGACTCCCCTCTGGAAGCGCTTTCACTGCAAGCTGCAGATTCCCTCCTAACAGCAAGCTTTAGGATAGGGTACTGAATTGTAACTTAACTGCGGCTAATAATGCGATTTTGGCAAAGAGAGTATCTCCCGCAGGGAAGCTGCTAACATCAAATGTTTGCCCTCATTAGACTCCCCTCTGGAAGCGCTTTCACTGCAAGCTGCAGATTCCCTCCTAACAGCAAGATTTAGGATAGGGTACTGAATTGTATCTTACTTTCGCCTAATAATGCGATTTTGGCAAAGAGAGTATCTCACGCAGGGAAGCTGCTACCATCAAATGTTTGCCCTCATTACACTCCCTTCTAGATGCGCTTTCACTGCAAGCTGCAGATTCCCTCCTAACAGCAAGCTGTAGGACAGTATACTGAATTGTAACTTAGTTTCGCCTAATAATGCGATTTTGGAAAAGAGACTATCTCCCGCAGGGAAGCTGCTACCATCAAATATTTGCCCTCATTAGACTCCCCTCTGGAAGCGCTTTCCCTGCAAGCTGCGGATTCCCTCCTAACAGCAAGCTTTAGGACAGTGTACTGAATTGTAACTTAACTGCGGCTAATAAGGCGATTTTGGCAAAGAGAATATCTCCCGCAGGGAAGCTGCTACCATCAAATGCTTGCCGTCATTAGACTCCCCTCTGGAAGCGCTTTCACTGCAAGCTGCAGATTCCCTCCTAACAGCAAGCTTTAGGATAGGGTACTGAATTGTAACTTACTTTCGCCTAATAATGCGATTTTGGCAAAGAGAGAATCTCCCGCAGGGAAGCTGCTACCATCAAATGTTTGCCCTCGTTAGACTCCCCTCTGGAAGCGCTTTCACTGCAAGCTGCAGATTCCCTCCTAACAGCAAGCTTTAGGATAGTGTACTGAATTGTAACTTACTTTCGCCTAATAATGAGATTTTGGCAAAGAGAATATCACCCGCAGGGAAGCTGCTACCATCAAATGTTTGCCCTCATTAGACTCCCCTCTGGAAGCGCTTTCACTGCAAGCTGCAGATTCCCTCCTAACAGCAAGGTTTAGGATAGGGTACTGAATTGTAACTTACTTTCGCCTAATAATGCGATTTTGGCAAAGAGAGTATTTCCCGCAGTGAAGCTGTTACCATCAAATGTTTGCCCTCATTAGACTCCCCTCTGGAAGCGCTTTCACTGCAAGCTGCAGATTCCCTCCTAACAGCAAGCTTTAGGATAGGGTACTGAATTGTAACTTACTTTCGCCTAATAATGCGATTTTGGCAAAGAGACTATCTCCCGCAGGGAAGCTGTTATCATCAAATGTTTGCCCTCGTTAGACTCCCCTCTGGAAGCGCATTCACTGCAAGCTGCAGATTCCCTCCTAACAGCAAGCTTTAGGATAAGGTACTGAATTGTAACTTAACTGCGGCTAATAAGGCGATTTTGGCAAAGAGAATATCTCCCGCAGGGAAGCTGCTACCATCAAATATTTGCCCTCATTAGACTCCCCTCTGGAAGCGCTTTCACTGCAAGCTGCAGATTCCCTCCTAACAGCAAGCTTTAGGATAGGGTACTGAATTGTAACTTACTTTCGCCTAATAATGCGATTTTGGCAAAGAGAATATCTCCCCCAGGGAAGCTGATACCATCAAATGTTTGCCCTCCTTAGACTCCCCTCTGGAAGCGCTTTCACTGCAAGCTGCAGATTCCCTCCTAACAGCAAGCTGTAGGACAGTATACTGAATTGTAACTTAACTGCGGCTAATAAGGCGATTTTGGCAAAGAGAATATCTCCCGCAGGGAAGCTGCTACCATCAAATGCTTGCCCTCATTAGACTCCCCTCTGGAAGCGCTTTCACTGCAAGCTGCAGCTTCCCTCCTAACAGCAAGCTTTAGGATAGGGTACTGAATTGTAACTTACTTTCGCCTAATAATGCGATTTTGGAAAAGAGACTATCTCCCGCAGGGAAGCTGCTACCATCAAATATTTGCCCTCATTAGACTCTCCTCTGGAAGCGCTTTCACTGCAAGCTGCAGATTCCCTCCTAACAGCAAGCTTTAGGATAGGGTACTGAATTGTAACTTACTTTCGCCTAATAATGCGATTTTGGCAAAGAGAGTATCTCCCACAGGGAAGCTGCTACCATCAAATGTTTGCCCTCATTAGACTCCCCTCTGGAAGCGCTTTCACTGCAAGCTGCAGATTCCCTCCTAACAGCAAGCTTTAGGATAGGGTACTGAATTGTATCTTACTTCCGCCTAATAATGCGATTTTGACAAAGAGACTATCTCCCGCAGGGAAGCTGCTACCATAAAATGTTTGCCCTCATTAGACTCCCCTCTGGAAGCGCTTTCACTGCAAGCTGCAGATTCCATCCTAACAGCAAGCTTTAGAATAGGGTACTGAATTGCAACTTAACTGCGGCTAATAAGGCGATTTTGGCAAAGAGACTATCTCCCGCAGGGAAGCTGTTACCATCAAATGTTTGCCCTCATTAGACTCCCCTCTGGACGCGCTTTCACTGCAAGCTGCAGATTCCCTCCTAACAACAAGCTTTAGGATAGGGTACTGAATTGTAACTTACTTTCCCCTAATAATGCGATTTTGGCAAAGAGAGTATCACCCGCAGGGAAGCTGATACCATCAAATGTTTGCCCTCATTAGACTCCCCTCTGGAATCGCTTTCACTGCAAGCTGCAGATTCCCTCCTAACAGCAAGCTTTAGGATAGGGTACTGAATTGTAACTTAACTGCGGCTAAAAAGGCGATTATGGCAAAGAGAATATCTCCCGCAGGGAAGCTGCTACCATCAAATGCTTGCCCTCATTAGACTCCCCTCTGGAAGCGCTTTCACTGCAAGCTGCAGATTCCCTCCTAACAGCAAGCTTTAGGATAGGGTACTGAATTGTAACTTACTTTCGCCTAATAATGCGATTTTGGCAAAGAGACTATCTCACGCAGTGAAGCTGCTACCATCAAATATTTGCCCTCATTATACTCCCCTCTGGAAGCGCTTTCACTGCAAGCTGCAGATTCCATCCTAACAGCAAGCTTTAGGATAGGGTACTGAATTGTAACTTAACTGCGGCTAATAAGGCGATAGTGGCAAAGAGACTATCTCCCGCAGGGAAGCTGCTACCGTCAAATGTTTGCCCTCATTAGACTCCCCTCTGGAAGCGCTTTCACTGCAAGCTGCAGATTCCCTCCTAACAGCAAGCTTTAGGATAGGGTACTGAATTGTAACTTACTTTCGCCTAATAATGCGATTTTGGCAAAGAGAGTATCTCCCGCAGGGAAGCTGCTACCATCAAATGTTTGCCCTCATTAGACTCCCCTCTGGAAGCGCTTTCACTGCAAGCTGCAGATTCCCTCCTAACAGCAAGCTGTAGGACAGTATACTGAATTGTAACTTACTTTCGCCTAATAATGCGATTGTGGCAAAGAGAGTATCTCCCGCAGGGAAGCTGCTACCATCAAATGTTTGCCCTCATTAGACTCCCCTCTGGAAGCGCTTTCACTGCAAGCTGCAGATTCCCTCCTAACAGCAAGCTTTAGGACAGTGTACTGAATTGTAACTTACTTTCGCCTAATAATGCGATTTTGGCAAAGAGAGTATCTCCCGCAGGGAAGCTGCTACCATCAAATGTTTGCCCTCATTAGACTCCCCTCTGGAAGCGCTTTCACTGCAAGCTGCAGATTCCCTCCTAACAGCAAGCTTTAGGATAGGGTACTGAATTGTATCTTACTTTCGCCTAATAATGCGATTATGGCAAAGAGAGTATCTCACGCAGGGAAGCTGCTACCATCAAATGTTTGCCCTCATTACACTCCCTTCTGGATGCGCTTTCACTGCAAGCTGCATATTCCCTCCTAACAGCAAGCTTTAGGATAGGGTACTGAATTGTAACTTATTTTCGCCTAATAATGCGATTTTGTCAAAGAGAGTATCTCCCGCAGGGAAGCTGCTACCATCAAATGTTTGCCCTCATTAGACTCCCCTCTGGAAGCGCTTTCACTGCAAGCTGCAGATTCCCTCCTAACAGCAAGCTTTAGGATAGGGTACTGAATTGTAACTTACTTTCGCCTAATAATGCGATTTTGGCAAAGAGAATATCTCCCCCAGGGAAGCTGATACCATCAAATGTTTGCCCTCATTAGACTCCCCTCTGGAAGCGCTTTCACTGCAAGCTACAGCTTCCCTCCTAACAGCAAGCTTTAGGATAGGGTACTGAATTGTAACTTAAGTGCGGCTAATAATGCGATTTTGGCAAAGAGACTATCTCCCGCAGGGAAGCTGCTACCATCAAATATTTGCCCTCATTATACTCTCCTCTGGAAGCGCTTTCACTGCAAGCTGCAGATTCCCTCCTAACAGCAAGCTTTAGGATAGGGTACTGAATTGTAACTTACTTTCGCCTAATAATGCGATTTTGGCAAAGAGACTATCTCCCGCAGGGAAGCTGCTACCATCAAATGTTTGCCCTCATTAGACTCCCCTCTGGAAGCGCTTTCACTGCAAGCTGCAGATTCCCTCCTAACAGCAAGCTTTAGGATAGGGTACTGAATTGTATCTTACTTTCGCCTAATAATGCGATTTTGGCAAAGAGAGTATCTCCCGCAGGGAAGCTGCTACCATCAAATGTATGACCTCATTACACTCCCCTCTGGAAGCGCTTTCACTGCAAGCTGCAGATTCCATCCTAACAGCAAGCTTTAGGATAGGGTACTGAATTGTAACTTAACTGCGGCTAATAAGGCGATAGTGGCAAAGAGACTATCTCCCGCAGGGAAGCTGCTACCATCAAATGTTTGCCCTCATTAGACTCCCCTCTGGAAGCGCTTTCACTGCAAGCTGCAGCTTCCCTCCTAACAGCAAGCTTTAGGATAGGGTACTGAATTGTAACTTACTTTCGCCTAATAATGCGATTTTGGAAAAGAGACTGTCTCCCGCAGGGAAGCTGCTACCATCAAATATTTGCCCTCATTAGACTCTCCTCTGGAAGCGCTTTCACTGCAAGCTGCAGATTCCCTCCTAACAGCAAGCTTTAGGATAGGGTACTGAATTGTAACTTACTTTCGCCTAATAATGCGATTTTGGCAAAGAGAATATCTCCCCCAGGGAAGCTGATACCATCAAATGTTTGCCCTCATTAGACTCCCCTCTGGAAGCGCTTTCACTGCAAGCTGCAGATTCCCTCCTAACAGCAAGCTGTAGGACAGTATACTGAATTGTAACTTAACTGCGGCTAATAAGGCGATTTTGGCAAAGAGAATATCTCCCGCAGGGAAGCTGCTACCATCAAATGCTTGCCCTCATTAGACTCCCCTCTGGAAGCGCTTTCACTGCAAGCTGCAGCTTCCCTCCTAACAGCAAGCTTTAGGATAGGGTACTGAATTGTAACTTAGTTTCGCCTAATAATGCGATTTTGGAAAAGAGACTATCTCCCGCAGGGAAGCTGCTACCATCAAATATTTGCCCTCATTAGACTCTCCTCTGGAAGCGCTTTCACTGCAAGCTGCAGATTCCCTCCTAACAGCAAGCTGTAGGATAGGGTACTGAATTGTAACTTAACTGCGTCTAATAAGGCGATATTGGCAAAGAGAATATCTCCCGCAGGGAAGCTGCTACCATCAAATGTTTGCCCTCATTAGACTCCCCTCTGGAAGCGCTTTCACTGCAAGCTGCAGATTCCCTCCTAACAGCAAGCTTTAGGATAGGGTACTGAATTGTAACTTACTTTCGCCTAATAATGCGATTTTGGCAAAGAGAGAATCTCCCGCAGGGAAGCTGCTACCATCAAATGTTTGCCCTCGTTAGACTCCCCTCTGGAAGCGCTTTCACTGCAAGCTGCAGATTCCCTCCTAACAGCAAGCTTTAGGATAGTGTACTGAATTGTAACTTACTTTCGCCTAATAATGAGATTTTGGCAAAGAGAGTATCACCCGCAGGGAAGCTGCTACCATCAAATGCTTGCCCTCATTAGACTCCCCTCTGGAAGCGCTTTCACTGCAAGCTGCAGATTCCCTCCTAACAGCAAGCTTTAGGATAGGGTACAGAATTGTAACTTACTTTCACCTAATAATGCGATTTTGGCAAAGAGATTATCTCCCGCAGGGAAGCTGCTACCATCAAATGCTTGCCCTCATTAGACTCCCCTCTGGAAGCGCTTTCACTGCAACCTGCGGATTCCCTCCTAACAGCAAGCTTTAGGACAGTGTACTGAATTGTAACTTAACTGCGGCTAATAAGGCGATTTTGGCAAAGAGAATATCTCCCGCAGGGAAGCTGCTACCATCAAATGCTTGCCCTCATTAGACTCCCCTCTGGAAGCGCTTTCACTGCAAGCTGCAGATTCCCTCCTAACAGCAAGCTTTAGGATAGGGTACTGAATTGTAACTTACTTTCGCCTAATAATGCGATTTTGGCAAAGAGAGAATCTCCCGCAGGGAAGCTGCTACCATCAAATGTTTGCCCTCGTTAGACTCCCCTCTGGAAGCGCTTTCACTGCAAGCTGCAGATTCCCTCCTAACAGCAAGCTTTAGGATAGTGTACTGAATTGTAACTTACTTTCGCCTAATAATGCGATTTTGGCAAAGAGAGTATCACCCGCAGGGAAGCTGCTACCATCAAATGCTTGCCCTCATTAGACTCCCCTCTGGAAGCGCTTTCACTGCAAGCTGCAGATTCCCTCCTAACAGCAAGCTTTAGGATAGGGTACAGAATTGTAACTTACTTTCGCCTAATAATGCGATTTTGGCAAAGAGATTATCTCCCGCAGGGAATCTGCTACCATCAAATGTTTGCCCTCATTAGACTCCCCTCTGGAAGCGCTTTCACTGCAAGCTGCAGATTCCCTCCTAACAGCAAGCTTTAGGATAGGGTACTGAATTGTAACTCAACTGCGGCTAATAATGCGATTTTGGCAAAGAGAGTATCTCCCGCAGGGAAGCTGCTACCATCAAATGTTTGCCCTCATTAGACTCCCCTCTGGAAGCGCTTTCACTGCAACCTGCGGATTCCCTCCTAACAGCAAGCTTTAGGACAGTGTACTGAATTGTAACTTAACTGCGGCTAATAAGGCGATTTTGGCAAAGAGAATATCTCCCGCAGGGAAGCTGCTACCATCAAATGCTTGCCCTCATTAGACTCCCCTCTGGAAGCGCTTTCACTGCAAGCTGCAGATTCCCTCCTAACAGCAAGCTTTAGGATAGGGTACTGAATTGTAACTTACTTTCGCCTAATAATGCGATTTTGGCAAAGAGAGAATCTCCCGCAGGGAAGCTGCTACCATCAAATGTTTGCCCTCGTTAGACTCCCCTCTGGAAGCGCTTTCACTGCAAGCTGCAGATTCCCTCCTAACAGCAAGCTTTAGGATAGTGTACTGAATTGTAACTTACTTTCGCCTAATAATGAGATTTTGGCAAAGAGAGTATCACCCGCAGGGAAGCTGCTACCATCAAATGTTTGCCCTCATTAGACTCCCCTCTGGAAGCGCTTTCACTGCAAGCTGCAGATTCCCTCCTAACAGCAAGGTTTAGGATAGGGTACTGAATTGTAACTTACTTTCGCCTAATAATGCGATTTTGGCAAAGAGAGTATTTCCCGCAGTGAAGCTGTTACCATCAAATGTTTGCCCTCGTTAGACTACCCTCTGGAAGCGCTTTCACTGCAAGCTGCAGATTCCCTCCTAACAGCAAGCTTTAGGATAGGGTACTGAATTGTAACTTACTTTCGCCTAATAATGCGATTTTGGCAAAGAGACTATCTCCCGCAGGGAAGCTGTTATCATCAAATGTTTGCCCTCGTTAGACTCCCCTCTGGAAGCGCATTCACTGCAAGCTGCAGATTCCCTTCTAACAGCAAGCTTTAGGATTGGGTACTGAATTGTAACTTCCTTTCGCCTAATAATGCGATTATGGCAAAGAGAGTATCTCCCGCAGGGAAGCTGCTACCATCAAATGTTTGCCCTCATTAGACTCCCCTCTGGAAGCGCTTTCACTGCAAGCTGCAGATTCCCTCCTAACAGCAAGCTTTAGGATAGGGTACTGAATTGTAACTTAACTGCGGCTAATAATGCGATTTTGGCAAAGAGAGTATCTCCCGCAGGGAAGCTGCTAACATCAAATGTTTGCCCTCATTAGACTCCCCTCTGGAAGCGCTTTCACTGCAAGCTGCAGATTCCCTCCTAACAGCAAGATTTAGGATAGGGTACTGAATTGTATCTTACTTTCGCCTAATAATGCGATTTTGGCAAAGAGAGTATCTCACGCAGGGAAGCTGCTACCATCAAATGTTTGCCCTCATTACACTCCCTTCTAGATGCGCTTTCACTGCAAGCTGCAGATTCCCTCCTAACAGCAAGCTGTAGGACAGTATACTGAATTGTAACTTAGTTTCGCCTAATAATGCGATTTTGGAAAAGAGACTATCTCCCGCAGGGAAGCTGCTACCATAAAATGTTTGCCCTCATTAGACTCCCCTCTGGAAGCGCTTTCACTGCAAGCTGCAGATTCCATCCTAACAGCAAGCTTTAGGACAGTGTACTGAATTGTAACTTAACTGCGGCTAATAAGGCGATTTTGGCAAAGAGACTATCTCCCGCAGGGAAGCTGTTACCATCAAATGTTTGCCCTCATTAGACTCCCCTCTGGACGCGCTTTCACTGCAAGCTGCAGATTCCCTCCTAACAACAAGCTTTAGGATAGGGTACTGAATTGTAACTTACTTTCCCCTAATAATGCGATTTTGGCAAAGAGAGTATCACCCGCAGGGAAGCTGATACCATCAAATGTTTGCCCTCATTAGACTCCCCTCTGGAATCGCTTTCACTGCAAGCTGCAGATTCCCTCCTAACAGCAAGCTTTAGGATAGGGTACTGAATTGTAACTTAACTGCGGCTAAAAAGGCGATTATGGCAAAGAGAATATCTCCCGCAGGGAAGCTGCTACCATCAAATGCTTGCCCTCATTAGACTCCCCTCTGGAAGCGCTTTCACTGCAAGCTGCAGATTCCCTCCTAACAGCAAGCTTTAGGATAGGGTACTGAATTGTAACTTACTTTCGCCTAATAATGCGATTTTGGCAAAGAGACTATCTCACGCAGTGAAGCTGCTACCATCAAATATTTGCCCTCATTATACTCCCCTCTGGAAGCGCTTTCACTGCAAGCTGCAGATTCCATCCTAACAGCAAGCTTTAGGATAGGGTACTGAATTGTAACTTAACTGCGGCTAATAAGGCGATAGTGGCAAAGAGACTATCTCCCGCAGGGAAGCTGCTACCGTCAAATGTTTGCCCTCATTAGACTCCCCTCTGGAAGCGCTTTCACTGCAAGCTGCAGATTCCCTCCTAACAGCAAGCTTTAGGATAGGGTACTGAATTGTAACTTACTTTCGCCTAATAATGCGATTTTGGCAAAGAGAGTATCTCCCGCAGGGAAGCTGCTACCATCAAATGTTTGCCCTCATTAGACTCCCCTCTGGAAGCGCTTTCACTGCAAGCTGCAGATTCCCTCCTAACAGCAAGCTGTAGGACAGTATACTGAATTGTAACTTACTTTCGCCTAATAATGCGATTGTGGCAAAGAGAGTATCTCCCGCAGGGAAGCTGCTACCATCAAATGTTTGCCCTCATTAGACTCCCCTCTGGAAGCGCTTTCACTGCAAGCTGCAGATTCCCTCCTAACAGCAAGCTTTAGGACAGTGTACTGAATTGTAACTTACTTTCGCCTAATAATGCGATTTTGGCAAAGAGAGTATCTCCCGCAGGGAAGCTGCTACCATCAAATGTTTGCCCTCATTAGACTCCCCTCTGGAAGCGCTTTCACTGCAAGCTGCAGATTCCCTCCTAACAGCAAGCTTTAGGATAGGGTACTGAATTGTATCTTACTTTCGCCTAATAATGCGATTATGGCAAAGAGAGTATCTCACGCAGGGAAGCTGCTACCATCAAATGTTTGCCCTCATTACACTCCCTTCTGGATGCGCTTTCACTGCAAGCTGCATATTCCCTCCTAACAGCAAGCTTTAGGATAGGGTACTGAATTGTAACTTATTTTCGCCTAATAATGCGATTTTGTCAAAGAGAGTATCTCCCGCAGGGAAGCTGCTACCATCAAATGTTTGCCCTCATTAGACTCCCCTCTGGAAGCGCTTTCACTGCAAGCTGCAGATTCCCTCCTAACAGCAAGCTTTAGGATAGGGTACTGAATTGTAACTTACTTTCGCCTAATAATGCGATTTTGGCAAAGAGAATATCTCCCCCAGGGAAGCTGATACCATCAAATGTTTGCCCTCATTAGACTCCCCTCTGGAATCGCTTTCACTGCAAGCTACAGCTTCCCTCCTAACAGCAAGCTTTAGGATAGGGTACTGAATTGTAACTTAAGTGCGGCTAATAATGCGATTTTGGCAAAGAGACTATCTCCCGCAGGGAAGCTGCTACCATCAAATATTTGCCCTCATTATACTCTCCTCTGGAAGCGCTTTCACTGCAAGCTGCAGATTCCCTCCTAACAGCAAGCTTTAGGATAGGGTACTGAATTGTAACTTACTTTCGCCTAATAATGCGATTTTGGCAAAGAGACTATCTCCCGCAGGGAAGCTGCTACCATCAAATGTTTGCCCTCATTAGACTCCCCTCTGGAAGCGCTTTCACTGCAAGCTGCAGATTCCCTCCTAACAGCAAGCTTTAGGATAGGGTACTGAATTGTATCTTACTTTCGCCTAATAATGCGATTTTGGCAAAGAGAGTATCTCCCGCAGGGAAGCTGCTACCATCAAATGTATGACCTCATTACACTCCCCTCTGGAAGCGCTTTCACTGCAAGCTGCAGATTCCATCCTAACAGCAAGCTTTAGGATAGGGTACTGAATTGTAACTTAACTGCGGCTAATAAGGCGATAGTGGCAAAGAGACTATCTCCCGCAGGGAAGCTGCTACCATCAAATGTTTGCCCTCATTAGACTCCCCTCTGGAAGCGCTTTCACTGCAAGCTGCAGCTTCCCTCCTAACAGCAAGCTTTAGGATAGGGTACTGAATTGTAACTTACTTTCGCCTAATAATGCGATTTTGGAAAAGAGACTGTCTCCCGCAGGGAAGCTGCTACCATCAAATATTTGCCCTCATTAGACTCTCCTCTGGAAGCGCTTTCACTGCAAGCTGCAGATTCCCTCCTAACAGCAAGCTTTAGGATAGGGTACTGAATTGTAACTTACTTTCGCCTAATAATGCGATTTTGGCAAAGAGAATATCTCCCCCAGGGAAGCTGATACCATCAAATGTTTGCCCTCATTAGACTCCCCTCTGGAAGCGCTTTCACTGCAAGCTGCAGATTCCCTCCTAACAGCAAGCTGTAGGACAGTATACTGAATTGTAACTTAACTGCGGCTAATAAGGCGATTTTGGCAAAGAGAATATCTCCCGCAGGGAAGCTGCTACCATCAAATGCTTGCCCTCATTAGACTCCCCTCTGGAAGCGCTTTCACTGCAAGCTGCAGCTTCCCTCCTAACAGCAAGCTTTAGGATAGGGTACTGAATTGTAACTTAGTTTCGCCTAATAATGCGATTTTGGAAAAGAGACTATCTCCCGCAGGGAAGCTGCTACCATCAAATATTTGCCCTCATTAGACTCTCCTCTGGAAGCGCTTTCACTGCAAGCTGCAGATTCCCTCCTAACAGCAAGCTTTAGGATAGGGTACTGAATTGTAACTTACTTTCGCCTAATAATGCGATTTTGGCAAAGAGACTATCTCCCGCAGGGAAGCTGCTACCATCAAATGTTTGCCCTCATTAGACTCCCCTCTGGAAGCGCTTTCACTGCAAGCTGCAGATTCCCTCCTAAGAGCAAGCTTTAGGATAGGGTACTGAATTGTATCTTACTTTCGCCTAATAATGCGATTTTGGCAAAGAGAGTATCTCCCGCAGGGAAGCTGCTACCATCAAATGTTTGCCCTCATTAGACTCCCCTCTGGAAGCGCTTTCACTGCAAGCTGCAGATTCCCTCCTAACAGCAAGCTTTAGGATAGGGTACTGAATTGTAACTTAACTGCGGCTAATAAGGCGATAGTGGCAAAGAGACTATCTCCCGCAGGGAAGCTGCTACCATCAAATGTTTGCCCTCATTAGACTCCCCTCTGGAAGCGCTTTCACTGCAAGCTGCAGATTCCCTCCTAACAGCAAGCTTTAGGATAGGGTACTGAATTGTAACTTACTTTCGCCTAATAATGCGATTTTGGCAAAGAGACTATCTCCCGCAGGGAAGCTGCTACCATCAAATGTTTGCCCTCATTAGACTCCCCTCTGGAAGTGCTTTCACTGCAAGCTGCAGATTCCCTCCTAACAGCAAGCTTTAGGATAGGGTACTGAATTGTAACTTACTTTCGCCTAATAATGCGATTTTAGCAAAGAGAGTATCTCCCGCAGGGAAGCTGCTACCATCAAATGTTTGCCCTCCTTAGACTCCCCTCTGGAAGCGCTTTCACTGCAAGCTGCAGATTCCCTCCTAACAGCAAGCTTTAGGATAGGGTACTGAATTGTAACTTACTTTCGCCTAATAATGCGATTTTGGCAAAGAGAGTATCTCCCGCAGGGAAGCTGCTACCATCAAATGTTTGCCCTCATTAGACTCCCCTCTGGAAGTGCTTTCACTGCAAGCTGCAGATTCCCTCCTAACAGCAAGCTTTAGGATAGTGTACTGAATTGTAACTTACTTTCGCCTAATAATGCGATTTTGGCAAAGAGAGAATCTCCCGCAGGGAAGCTGCTACCATCAAATCTTTGCCCTCATTAGACTCCCCTCTGGAAGCGCTTTCACTGCAAGCTGCAGATTCCCTCCTAACAGCAAGCTTTAGGATAGGGTACTGAATTGTAACTTACTTTCGCCTAATAATGCGATTTTGGCAAAGAGAATATCTCCCGCAGGGAAGCTGCTACCATCAAATGCTTGCCCTCATTAGACTCCCCTCTGGAAGCGCTTTCACTGCAAGCTGCAGATTCCCTCCTAACAGCAAGCTTTAGGATAGGGTACTGAATTGTAACTTACTTTCGCCTAATAATGCGATTTTGGCAAAGAGACTATCTCAGGCAGTGAAGCTGCTACCATCAAATGTTTGCCCTCCTTAGACTCCCCTCTGGAAGCGCTTTCACTGCAAGCTGCAGATTCCCTCCTAACAGCAAGCTTTAGGATAGGGTACTGAATTGTATCTTACTTTCGCATAATAATGCGATTTTGGCAAAGAGACTATCTCCCGCAGGGAAGTTGCTACCATCAAATATTTGCCCTCATTAGACTCTCCTCTGGAAGCGCTTTCACTGCAAGCTGCAGATTCCCTCCTAACAGCAAGCTTTAGGATAGGGTACTGAATTGTAACTTACTTTCGCCTAATAATGCGATTTTGGCAAAGAGAGTATCTCCCGCAGGGAAGCTGCTACCATCAAATGTTTGCCCTCAGTAGACTCCCCTCTGGAAGCGCTTTCACTGCAAGCTGCAGATTCCCTCCTAACAGCAAGCTGAAGAACAGTATACTGAATTGTAACTTAACTGCGGCTAATAAGGCGATTTTGGCAAAGAGAATATCTCCCGCAGGGAAGCTGCTACCATC
Source organism: Phaenicophaeus curvirostris (assembly GCF_032191515.1). Classification (NCBI taxonomy): domain Eukaryota; kingdom Metazoa; phylum Chordata; class Aves; order Cuculiformes; family Cuculidae; genus Phaenicophaeus; species Phaenicophaeus curvirostris. Next base: position 409,040 of record NW_027206745.1, read on the forward strand.
AAATATTTGCCCTCATTAAACTCCCCTCTGGAAGCGCTTTCACTGCAAGCTGCATATTCCCTCCTAACAGCAAGCTTTAGGATAGGGTACTGAATTGTAACTTAACTGCGGCTAATAACGCGATTTTGGAAAAGAGACTATCTCCCGCAGGGAAGCTGCTACCATCAAATGTTTGCCCTCATTAGACTCCCCTCTGGAAGCGCTTTCACTGCAAGCTGCAGCTTCCCTCCTAACAGCAAGCTTTAGGATAGGGTACTGAATTGTAACTTACTTTCGCCTAATAATGCGATTTTGGAAAAGAGACTGTCTCCCGCAGGGAAGCTGTTACCATCAAATGTTTGCCCTCATTAGACTCCCCTCTGGAAGCGCTTTCACTGCAAGCTGCAGATTCCCTCCTAACAGCAAGCTTTAGGATAGGGTACTGAATTGTAACTTACTTTCGCCTAATAATGCGATTTTGGCAAAGAGACTATCTCCCGCAGGGAAGCTGTTATCATCAAATGTTTGCCCTCGTTAGACTCCCCTCTGGAAGCGCATTCACTGCAAGCTGCAGATTCCCTCCTAACAGCAAGCTTTAGGATAAGGTACTGAATTGTAACTTAACTGCGGCTAATAAGGCGATTTTGGCAAAGAGAATATCTCCCGCAGGGAAGCTGCTACCATCAAATATTTGCCCTCATTAGACTCCCCTCTGGAAGCGCTTTCACTGCAAGCTGCAGATTCCCTCCTAACAGCAAGCTTTAGGATAGGGTACTGAATTGTAACTTACTTTCGCCTAATAATGCGATTTTGGCAAAGAGAATATCTCCCCCAGGGAAGCTGATACCATCAAATGTTTGCCCTCCTTAGACTCCCCTCTGGAAGCGCTTTCACTGCAAGCTGCAGATTCCCTCCTAACAGCAAGCTGTAGGACAGTATACTGAATTGTAACTTAACTGCGGCTAATAAGGCGATTTTGGCAAAGAGAATATCTCCCGCAGGGAAGCTGCTACCATCAAATGCTTGCCCTCATTAGACTCCCCTCTGGAAGCGCTTTCACTGCAAGCTGCAGCTTCCCTCCTAACAGCAAGCTTTAGGATAGGGTACTGAATTGTAACTTACTTTCGCCTAATAATGCGATTTTGGAAAAGAGACTATCTCCCGCAGGGAAGCTGCTACCATCAAATATTTGCCCTCATTAGACTCTCCTCTGGAAGCGCTTTCACTGCAAGCTGCAGATTCCCTCCTAACAGCAAGCTTTAGGATAGGGTACTGAATTGTAACTTACTTTCGCCTAATAATGCGATTTTGGCAAAGAGAGTATCTCCCACAGGGAAGCTGCTACCATCAAATGTTTGCCCTCATTAGACTCCCCTCTGGAAGCGCTTTCACTGCAAGCTGCAGATTCCCTCCTAACAGCAAGCTTTAGGATAGGGTACTGAATTGTATCTTACTTCCGCCTAATAATGCGATTTTGACAAAGAGACTATCTCCCGCAGGGAAGCTGCTACCATAAAATGTTTGCCCTCATTAGACTCCCCTCTGGAAGCGCTTTCACTGCAAGCTGCAGATTCCATCCTAACAGCAAGCTTTAGAATAGGGTACTGAATTGCAACTTAACTGCGGCTAATAAGGCGATTTTGGCAAAGAGACTATCTCCCGCAGGGAAGCTGTTACCATCAAATGTTTGCCCTCATTAGACTCCCCTCTGGACGCGCTTTCACTGCAAGCTGCAGATTCCCTCCTAACAACAAGCTTTAGGATAGGGTACTGAATTGTAACTTACTTTCCCCTAATAATGCGATTTTGGCAAAGAGAGTATCACCCGCAGGGAAGCTGATACCATCAAATGTTTGCCCTCATTAGACTCCCCTCTGGAATCGCTTTCACTGCAAGCTGCAGATTCCCTCCTAACAGCAAGCTTTAGGATAGGGTACTGAATTGTAACTTAACTGCGGCTAAAAAGGCGATTATGGCAAAGAGAATATCTCCCGCAGGGAAGCTGCTACCATCAAATGCTTGCCCTCATTAGACTCCCCTCTGGAAGCGCTTTCACTGCAAGCTGCAGATTCCCTCCTAACAGCAAGCTTTAGGATAGGGTACTGAATTGTAACTTACTTTCGCCTAATAATGCGATTTTGGCAAAGAGACTATCTCACGCAGTGAAGCTGCTACCATCAAATATTTGCCCTCATTATACTCCCCTCTGGAAGCGCTTTCACTGCAAGCTGCAGATTCCATCCTAACAGCAAGCTTTAGGATAGGGTACTGAATTGTAACTTAACTGCGGCTAATAAGGCGATAGTGGCAAAGAGACTATCTCCCGCAGGGAAGCTGCTACCGTCAAATGTTTGCCCTCATTAGACTCCCCTCTGGAAGCGCTTTCACTGCAAGCTGCAGATTCCCTCCTAACAGCAAGCTTTAGGATAGGGTACTGAATTGTAACTTACTTTCGCCTAATAATGCGATTTTGGCAAAGAGAGTATCTCCCGCAGGGAAGCTGCTACCATCAAATGTTTGCCCTCATTAGACTCCCCTCTGGAAGCGCTTTCACTGCAAGCTGCAGATTCCCTCCTAACAGCAAGCTGTAGGACAGTATACTGAATTGTAACTTACTTTCGCCTAATAATGCAATTGTGGCAAAGAGAGTATCTCCCGCAGGGAAGCTGCTACCATCAAATGTTTGCCCTCATTAGACTCCCCTCTGGAAGCGCTTTCACTGCAAGCTGCAGATTCCCTCCTAACAGCAAGCTTTAGGACAGTGTACTGAATTGTAACTTACTTTCGCCTAATAATGCGATTTTGGCAAAGAGAGTATCTCCCGCAGGGAAGCTGCTACCATCAAATGTTTGCCCTCATTAGACTCCCCTCTGGAAGCGCTTTCACTGCAAGCTGCAGATTCCCTCCTAACAGCAAGCTTTAGGATAGGGTACTGAATTGTATCTTACTTTCGCCTAATAATGCGATTATGGCAAAGAGAGTATCTCACGCAGGGAAGCTGCTACCATCAAATGTTTGCCCTCATTACACTCCCTTCTGGATGCGCTTTCACTGCAAGCTGCATATTCCCTCCTAACAGCAAGCTTTAGGATAGGGTACTGAATTGTAACTTATTTTCGCCTAATAATGCGATTTTGTCAAAGAGAGTATCTCCCGCAGGGAAGCTGCTACCATCAAATGTTTGCCCTCATTAGACTCCCCTCTGGAAGCGCTTTCACTGCAAGCTGCAGATTCCCTCCTAACAGCAAGCTTTAGGATAGGGTACTGAATTGTAACTTACTTTCGCCTAATAATGCGATTTTGGCAAAGAGAATATCTCCCCCAGGGAAGCTGATACCATCAAATGTTTGCCCTCATTAGACTCCCCTCTGGAAGCGCTTTCACTGCAAGCTACAGCTTCCCTCCTAACAGCAAGCTTTAGGATAGGGTACTGAATTGTAACTTAAGTGCGGCTAATAATGCGATTTTGGCAAAGAGACTATCTCCCGCAGGGAAGCTGCTACCATCAAATATTTGCCCTCATTATACTCTCCTCTGGAAGCGCTTTCACTGCAAGCTGCAGATTCCCTCCTAACAGCAAGCTTTAGGATAGGGTACTGAATTGTAACTTACTTTCGCCTAATAATGCGATTTTGGCAAAGAGACTATCTCCCGCAGGGAAGCTGCTACCATCAAATGTTTGCCCTCATTAGACTCCCCTCTGGAAGCGCTTTCACTGCAAGCTGCAGATTCCCTCCTAACAGCAAGCTTTAGGATAGGGTACTGAATTGTATCTTACTTTCGCCTAATAATGCGATTTTGGCAAAGAGAGTATCTCCCGCAGGGAAGCTGCTACCATCAAATGTATGACCTCATTACACTCCCCTCTGGAAGCGCTTTCACTGCAAGCTGCAGATTCCATCCTAACAGCAAGCTTTAGGATAGGGTACTGAATTGTAACTTAACTGCGGCTAATAAGGCGATAGTGGCAAAGAGACTATCTCCCGCAGGGAAGCTGCTACCATCAAATGTTTGCCCTCATTAGACTCCCCTCTGGAAGCGCTTTCACTGCAAGCTGCAGCTTCCCTCCTAACAGCAAGCTTTAGGATAGGGTACTGAATTGTAACTTACTTTCGCCTAATAATGCGATTTTGGAAAAGAGACTGTCTCCCGCAGGGAAGCTGCTACCATCAAATATTTGCCCTCATTAGACTCTCCTCTGGAAGCGCTTTCACTGCAAGCTGCAGATTCCCTCCTAACAGCAAGCTTTAGGATAGGGTACTGAATTGTAACTTACTTTCGCCTAATAATGCGATTTTGGCAAAGAGAATATCTCCCCCAGGGAAGCTGATACCATCAAATGTTTGCCCTCATTAGACTCCCCTCTGGAAGCGCTTTCACTGCAAGCTGCAGATTCCCTCCTAACAGCAAGCTGTAGGACAGTATACTGAATTGTAACTTAACTGCGGCTAATAAGGCGATTTTGGCAAAGAGAATATCTCCCGCAGGGAAGCTGCTACCATCAAATGCTTGCCCTCATTAGACTCCCCTCTGGAAGCGCTTTCACTGCAAGCTGCAGCTTCCCTCCTAACAGCAAGCTTTAGGATAGGGTACTGAATTGTAACTTAGTTTCGCCTAATAATGCGATTTTGGAAAAGAGACTATCTCCCGCAGGGAAGCTGCTACCATCAAATATTTGCCCTCATTAGACTCTCCTCTGGACGCGCTTTCACTGCAAGCTGCAGATTCCCTCCTAACAGCAAGCTTTAGGATAGGGTACTGAATTGTAACTTACTTTCGCCTAATAATGCGATTTTGGCAAAGAGACTATCTCCCGCAGGGAAGCTGCTACCATCAAATGTTTGCCCTCATTAGACTCCCCTCTGGAAGCGCTTTCACTGCAAGCTGCAGATTCCCTCCTAAGAGCAAGCTTTAGGATAGGGTACTGAATTGTATCTTACTTTCGCCTAATAATGCGATTTTGGCAAAGAGAGTATCTCCCGCAGGGAAGCTGCTACCATCAAATGTTTGCCCTCATTAGACTCCCCTCTGGAAGCGCTTTCACTGCAAGCTGCAGATTCCCTCCTAACAGCAAGCTTTAGGATAGGGTACTGAATTGTAACTTAACTGCGGCTAATAAGGCGATAGTGGCAAAGAGACTATCTCCCGCAGGGAAGCTGCTACCATCAAATGTTTGCCCTCATTAGACTCCCCTCTGGAAGCGCTTTCACTGCAAGCTGCAGATTCCCTCCTAACAGCAAGCTTTAGGATAGGGTACTGAATTGTAACTTACTTTCGCCTAATAATGCGATTTTGGCAAAGAGACTATCTCCCGCAGGGAAGCTGCTACCATCAAATGTTTGCCCTCATTAGACTCCCCTCTGGAAGTGCTTTCACTGCAAGCTGCAGATTCCCTCCTAACAGCAAGCTTTAGGATAGGGTACTGAATTGTAACTTACTTTCGCCTAATAATGCGATTTTAGCAAAGAGAGTATCTCCCGCAGGGAAGCTGCTACCATCAAATGTTTGCCCTCCTTAGACTCCCCTCTGGAAGCGCTTTCACTGCAAGCTGCAGATTCCCTCCTAACAGCAAGCTTTAGGATAGGGTACTGAATTGTAACTTACTTTCGCCTAATAATGCGATTTTGGCAAAGAGAGTATCTCCCGCAGGGAAGCTGCTACCATCAAATGTTTGCCCTCATTAGACTCCCCTCTGGAAGTGCTTTCACTGCAAGCTGCAGATTCCCTCCTAACAGCAAGCTTTAGGATAGGGTACTGAATTGTAACTTACTTTCGCCTAATAATGCGATTTTGGCAAAGAGAGAATCTCCCGCAGGGAAGCTGCTACCATCAAATCTTTGCCCTCATTAGACTCCCCTCTGGAAGCGCTTTCACTGCAAGCTGCAGATTCCCTCCTAACAGCAAGCTTTAGGATAGGGTACTGAATTGTAACTTACTTTCGCCTAATAATGCGATTTTGGCAAAGAGAATATCTCCCGCAGGGAAGCTGCTACCATCAAATGCTTGCCCTCATTAGACTCCCCTCTGGAAGCGCTTTCACTGCAAGCTGCAGATTCCCTCCTAACAGCAAGCTTTAGGATAGGGTACTGAATTGTAACTTACTTTCGCCTAATAATGCGATTTTGGCAAAGAGACTATCTCAGGCAGTGAAGCTGCTACCATCAAATGTTTGCCCTCCTTAGACTCCCCTCTGGAAGCGCTTTCACTGCAAGCTGCAGATTCCCTCCTAACAGCAAGCTTTAGGATAGGGTACTGAATTGTATCTTACTTTCGCATAATAATGCGATTTTGGCAAAGAGACTATCTCCCGCAGGGAAGTTGCTACCATCAAATATTTGCCCTCATTAGACTCTCCTCTGGAAGCGCTTTCACTGCAAGCTGCAGATTCCCTCCTAACAGCAAGCTTTAGGATAGGGTACTGAATTGTAACTTACTTTCGCCTAATAATGCGATTTTGGCAAAGAGAGTATCTCCCGCAGGGAAGCTGCTACCATCAAATGTTTGCCCTCAGTAGACTCCCCTCTGGAAGCGCTTTCACTGCAAGCTGCAGATTCCCTCCTAACAGCAAGCTGTAGGACAGTATACTGAATTGTAACTTAACTGCGGCTAATAAGGCGATTTTGGCAAAGAGAATATCTCCCGCAGGGAAGCTGCTACCATCAAATATTTGCCCTCATTAAACTCCCCTCTGGAAGCGCTTTCACTGCAAGCTGCATATTCCCTCCTAACAGCAAGCTTTAGGATAGGGTACTGAATTGTAACTTAACTGCGGCTAATAACGCGATTTTGGAAAAGAGACTATCTCCCGCAGGGAAGCTGCTACCATCAAATGTTTGCCCTCATTAGACTCCCCTCTGGAAGCGCTTTCACTGCAAGCTGCAGCTTCCCTCCTAACAGCAAGCTTTAGGATAGGGTACTGAATTGTAACTTACTTTCGCCTAATAATGCGATTTTGGAAAAGAGACTGTCTCCCGCAGGGAAGCTGCTACCATCAAATATTTGCCCTCATTAGACTCTCCTCTGGAAGCGCTTTCACTGCAAGCTGCAGATTCCCTCCTAACAGCAAGCTTTAGGATAGGGTACTGAATTGTAACTTACTTTAGCCTAATAATGCGATTTTGGCAAAGAGAATATCTCCCCCAGGGAAGCTGATACCATCAAATGTTTGCCCTCATTATACTCCCCTCTGGAAGCGCTTTCACTGCAAGCTGCAGATTCCCTCCTAACAGCAAGCTGTAGGACAGTATACTGAATTGTAACTTAACTGCGGCTAATAAGGCGATTTTGGCAAAGAGAATATCTCCCGCAGGGAAGCTGCTACCATCAAATGCTTGCCCTCATTAGACTCCCCTCTGGAAGCGCTTTCACTGCAAGCTGCAGCTTCCCTCCTAACAGCAAGCTTTAGGATAGGGTACTGAATTGTAACTTAGTTTCGCCTAATAATGCGATTTTGGAAAAGAGACTATCTCCCGCGGGGAAGCTGCTACCATCAAATATTTGCCCTCATTAGACTCTCCTCTGGAAGCGCTTTCACTGCAAGCTGCAGATTCCCTCCTAACAGCAAGCTTTAGGATAGGGTACTGAATTGTAACTTACTTTCGCCTAATAATGCGATTTTGGCAAAGAGACTATCTCCCGCAGGGAAGCTGCTACCATCAAATGTTTGCCCTCATTAGACTCCCCTCTGGAAGCGCTTTCACTGCAAGCTGCAGATTCCCTCCTAAGAGCAAGCTTTAGGATAGGGTACTGAATTGTATCTTACTTTCGCCTAATAATGCGATTTTGGCAAAGAGAGTATCTCCCGCAGGGAAGCTGCTACCATCAAATGTTTGCCCTCATTAGACTCCCCTCTGGAAGCGCTTTCACTGCAAGCTGCAGATTCCCTCCTAACAGCAAGCTTTAGGATAGGGTACTGAATTGTAACTTAACTGCGGCTAATAAGGCGATAGTGGCAAAGAGACTATCTCCCGCAGGGAAGCTGCTACCATCAAATGTTTGCCCTCATTAGACTCCCCTCTGGAAGCGCTTTCACTGCAAGCTGCAGATTCCCTCCTAACAGCAAGCTTTAGGATAGGGTACTGAATTGTAACTTACTTTCGCCTAATAATGCGATTTTGGCAAAGAGAGTATCTCCTGCAGGGAAGCTGCTACCATCAAATGTTTGCCCTCATTAGACTCCCCTCTGGAAGTGCTTTCACTGCAAGCTGCAGATTCCGTCCTAACAGCAAGCTTTAGGATAGGGTACTGAATTGTAACTTACTTTCGCCTAATAATGCGATTTTAGCAAAGAGAGTATCTCCCGCAGGGAAGCTGCTACCATCAAATGTTTGCCCTCCTTAGACTCCCCTCTGGAAGCGCTTTCACTGCAAGCTGCAGATTCCCTCCTAACAGCAAGCTTTAGGATAGGGTACTGAATTGTAACTTACTTTCGCCTAATAATGCGATTTTGGCAAAGAGAGTATCTCCCGCAGGGAAGCTGCTACCATCAAATGTTTGCCCTCATTAGACTCCCCTCTGGAAGTGCTTTCACTGCAAGCTGCAGATTCCCTCCTAACAGCAAGCTTTAGGATAGGGTACTGAATTGTAACTTACTTTCGCCTAATAATGCGATTGTGGCAAAGAGAGAATCTCCCGCAGGGAAGCTGCTACCATCAAATCTTTGCCCTCATTAGACTCCCCTCTGGAAGCGCTTTCACTGCAAGCTGCAGATTCCCTCCTAACAGCAAGCTTTAGGATAGGGTACTGAATTGTAACTTACTTTCGCCTAATAATGCGATTTTGGCAAAGAGAATATCTCCCGCAGGGAAGCTGCTACCATCAAATGCTTGCCCTCATTAGACTCCCCTCTGGAAGCGCTTTCACTGCAAGCTGCAGATTCCCTCCTAACAGCAAGCTTTAGGATAGGGTACTGAATTGTAACTTACTTTCGCCTAATAATGCGATTTTGGCAAAGAGACTATCTCAGGCAGTGAAGCTGCTACCATCAAATGTTTGCCCTCCTTAGACTCCCCTCTGGAAGCGCTTTCACTGCAAGCTGCAGATTCCCTCCTAACAGCAAGCTTTAGGATAGGGTACTGAATTGTATCTTACTTTCGCATAATAATGCGATTTTGGCAAAGAGACTATCTCCCGCAGGGAAGTTGCTACCATCAAATATTTGCCCTCATTAGACTCTCCTCTGGAAGCGCTTTCACTGCAAGCTGCAGATTCCCTCCTAACAGCAAGCTTTAGGATAGGGTACTGAATTGTAACTTACTTTCGCCTAATAATGCGATTTTGGCAAAGAGAGTATCTCCCGCAGGGAAGCTGCTACCATCAAATGTTTGCCCTCAGTAGACTCCCCTCTGGAAGCGCTTTCACTGCAAGCTGCAGATTCCCTCCTAACAGCAAGCTGTAGGACAGTATACTGAATTGTAACTTAACTGCGGCTAATAAGGCGATTTTGGCAAAGAGAATATCTCCCGCAGGGAAGCTGCTACCATCAAATATTTGCCCTCATTAAACTCCCCTCTGGAAGCGCTTTCACTGCAAGCTGCATATTCCCTCCTAACAGCAAGCTTTAGGATAGTGTACTGAATTGTAACTTAACTGCGGCTAATATCGCGATTTTGGAAAAGAGACTATCTCCCGCAGGGAAGCTGCTACCATCAAATATTTGCCCTCCTTAGACTCTCCTCTGGAAGCGCTTTCACTGCAAGCTGCAGATTCCCTCCTAACAGCAAGCTTTAGGATAGGGTACTGAATTGTAACTTACTTTCGCCTAATAATGCGATTTTGGCAAAGAGAATATCTCCCCCAGGGAAGCTGATACCATCAAATGTTTGCCCTCATTAGACTCCCCTCTGGAAGCGCTTTCACTGCAAGCTACAGCTTCCCTCCTAACAGCAAGCTTTAGGATAGGGTACTGAATTGTAACTTAAGTGCGGCTAATAATGCGATTTTGGCAAAGAGACTATCTCCCGCAGGGAAGCTGCTACCATCAAATATTTGCCCTCATTATACTCTCCTCTGGAAGCGCTTTCACTGCAAGCTGCAGATTCCCTCCTAACAGCAAGCTTTAGGATAGGGTACTGAATTGTAACTTACTTTCGCCTAATAATGCGATTTTGGCAAAGAGACTATCTCCCGCAGGGAAGCTGCTACCATCAAATGTTTGCCCTCATTAGACTCCCCTCTGGAAGCGCTTTCACTGCAAGCTGCAGATTCCCTCCTAACAGCAAGCTTTAGGATAGGGTACTGAATTGTATCTTACTTTCGCCTAATAATGCCATTTTGGCAAAGAGAGTATCTCCCGCAGGGAAGCTGCTACCATAAAATGTATGACCTCATTACACTCCCCTCTGGAAGCGCTTTCACTGCAAGCTGCAGATTCCATCCTAACAGCAAGCTTTAGGATAGGGTACTGAATTGTAACTTAACTGCGGCTAATAAGGCGATAGTGGCAAAGAGACTATCTCCCGCAGGGAAGCTGCTACCATCAAATGTTTGCCCTCATTAGACTCCCCTCTGGAAGCGCTTTCACTGCAAGCTGCAGCTTCCCTCCTAACAGCAAGCTTTAGGATAGGGTACTGAATTGTAACTTACTTTCGCCTAATAATGCGATTTTGGAAAAGAGAGTATCTCCCGCAGGGAAGCTGCTACCATCAAATGTTTGCCCTCATTAGACTCCCCTCTGGAAGTGCTTTCACTGCAAGCTGCAGATTCCCTCCTAACAGCAAGCTTTAGGATAGGGTACTGAATTGTAACTTACTTTCGCCTAATAATGCGATTTTGGCAAAGAGAGAATCTCCCGCAGGGAAGCTGCTACCATCAAATCTTTGCCCTCATTAGACTCCCCTCTGGAAGCGCTTTCACTGCAAGCTGCAGATTCCCTCCTAACAGCAAGCTTTAGGATAGGGTACTGAATTGTAACTTACTTTCGCCTAATAATGCGATTTTGGCAAAGAGACTATCTCCCGCAGGGAAGCTGCTACCATCAAATGCTTGCCCTCATTAGACTCCCCTCTGGAAGCGCTTTCACTGCAAGCTGCAGATTCCCTCCTAACAGCAAGCTTTAGGATAGGGTACTGAATTGTAACTTACTTTCGCCTAATAATGCGATTTTGGCAAAGAGACTATCTCAGGCAGTGAAGCTGCTACCATCAAATGTTTGCCCTCCTTAGACTCCCCTCTGGAAGCGCTTTCACTGCAAGCTGCAGATTCCCTCCTAACAGCAAGCTTTAGGATAGGGTACTGAATTGTATCTTACTTTCGCATAATAATGCGATTTTGGCAAAGAGACTATCTCCCGCAGGGAAGTTGCTACCATCAAATATTTGCCCTCATTAGACTCTCCTCTGGAAGCGCTTTCACTGCAAGCTGCAGATTCCCTCCTAACAGCAAGCTTTAGGATAGGGTACTGAATTGTAACTTACTTTCGCCTAATAATGCGATTTTGGCAAAGAGAGTATCTCCCGCAGGGAAGCTGCTACCATCAAATGTTTGCCCTCAGTAGACTCCCCTCTGGAAGCGCTTTCACTGCAAGCTGCAGATTCCCTCCTAACAGCAAGCTGTAGGACAGTATACTGAATTGTAACTTAACTGCGGCTAATAAGGCGATTTTGGCAAAGAGAATATCTCCCGCAGGGAAGCTGCTACCATCAAATATTTGCCCTCATTAAACTCCCCTCTGGAAGCGCTTTCACTGCAAGCTGCATATTCCCTCCTAACAGCAAGCTTTAGGATAGGGTACTGAATTGTAACTTAACTGCGACTAATAACGCGATTTTGGAAAAGAGACTATCTCCCGCAGGGAAGCTGCTACCATCAAATGTTTGCCCTCATTAGACTCCCCTCTGGAAGCGCTTTCACTGCAAGCTGCAGCTTCCCTCCTAACAGCAAGCTTTAGGATAGGGTACTGAATTGTAACTTACTTTCGCCTAATAATGCGATTTTGGAAAAGAGACTGTCTCCCGCAGGGAAGCTGCTACCATCAAATATTTGCCCTCATTAGACTCTCCTCTGGAAGCGCTTTCACTGCAAGCTGCAGATTCCCTCCTAACAGCAAGCTTTAGGATAGGGTACTGAATTGTAACTTACTTTAGCCTAATAATGCGATTTTGGCAAAGAGAATATCTCCCCCAGGGAAGCTGATACCATCAAATGTTTGCCCTCATTAGACTCCCCTCTGGAAGCGCTTTCACTGCAAGCTGCAGATTCCCTCCTAACAGCAAGCTGTAGGACAGTATACTGAATTGTAACTTAACTGCGGCTAATAAGGCGATTTTGGCAAAGAGAATATCTCCCGCAGGGAAGCTGCTACCATCAAATGCTTGCCCTCATTAGACTCCCCTCTGGAAGCGCTTTCACTGCAAGCTGCAGCTTCCCTCCTAACAGCAAGCTTTAGGATAGGGTACTGAATTGTAACTTAGTTTCGCCTAATAATGCGATTTTGGCAAAGAGACTATCTCCCGCAGGGAAGCTGCTACCATCAAATATTTGCCCTCATTAGACTCTCCTCTGGAAGCGCTTTCACTGCAAGCTGCAGATTCCCTCCTAACAGCAAGCTTTAGGATAGGGTACTGAATTGTAACTTACTTTCGCCTAATAATGCGATTTTGGCAAAGAGACTATCTCCCGCAGGGAAGCTGCTACCATCAAATGTTTGCCCTCATTAGACTCCCCTCTGGAAGCGCTTTCACTGCAAGCTGCAGATTCCCTCCTAAGAGCAAGCTTTAGGATAGGGTACTGAATTGTATCTTACTTTCGCCTAATAATGCGATTTTGGCAAAGAGAGTATCTCCCGCAGGGAAGCTGCTACCATCAAATGTTTGCCCTCATTAGACTCCCCTCTGGAAGCGCTTTCACTGCAAGCTGCAGATTCCCTCCTAACAGCAAGCTTTAGGATAGGGTACTGAATTGTAACTTAACTGCGGCTAATAAGGCGATAGTGGCAAAGAGACTATCTCCCGCAGGGAAGCTGCTACCATCAAATGTTTGCCCTCATTAGACTCCCCTCTGGAAGCGCTTTCACTGCAAGCTGCAGATTCCCTCCTAACAGCAAGCTTTAGGATAGGGTACTGAATTGTAACTTACTTTCGCCTAATAATGCGATTTTGGCAAAGAGAGTATCTCCTGCAGGGAAGCTGCTACCATCAAATGTTTGCCCTCATTAGACTCCCCTCTGGAAGTGCTTTCACTGCAAGCTGCAGATTCCGTCCTAACAGCAAGCTTTAGGATAGGGTACTGAATTGTAACTTACTTTCGCCTAATAATGCGATTTTAGCAAAGAGAGTATCTCCCGCAGGGAAGCTGCTACCATCAAATGTTTGCCCTCCTTAGACTCCCCTCTGGAAGCGCTTTCACTGCAAGCTGCAGATTCCCTCCTAACAGCAAGCTTTAGGATAGGGTACTGAATTGTAACTTACTTTCGCCTAATAATGCGATTTTGGCAAAGAGAGTATCTCCCGCAGGGAAGCTGCTACCATCAAATGTTTGCCCTCATTAGACTCCCCTCTGGAAGTGCTTTCACTGCAAGCTGCAGATTCCCTCCTAACAGCAAGCTTTAGGATAGGGTACTGAATTGTAACTTACTTTCGCCTAATAATGCGATTTTGGCAAAGAGAGAATCTCCCGCAGGGAAGCTGCTACCATCAAATCTTTGCCCTCATTAGACTCCCCTCTGGAAGCGCTTTCACTGCAAGCTGCAGATTCCCTCCTAACAGCAAGCTTTAGGATAGGGTACTGAATTGTAACTTACTTTCGCCTAATAATGCGATTTTGGCAAAGAGAATATCTCCCGCAGGGAAGCTGCTACCATCAAATGCTTGCCCTCATTAGACTCCCCTCTGGAAGCGCTTTCACTGCAAGCTGCAGATTCCCTCCTAACAGCAAGCTTTAGGATAGGGTACTGAATTGTAACTTACTTTCGCCTAATAATGCGATTTTGGCAAAGAGACTATCTCAGGCAGTGAAGCTGCTACCATCAAATGTTTGCCCTCCTTAGACTCCCCTCTGGAAGCGCTTTCACTGCAAGCTGCAGATTCCCTCCTAACAGCAAGCTTTAGGATAGGGTACTGAATTGTATCTTACTTTCGCATAATAATGCGATTTTGGCAAAGAGACTATCTCCCGCAGGGAAGTTGCTACCATCAAATATTTGCCCTCATTAGACTCTCCTCTGGAAGCGCTTTCACTGCAAGCTGCAGATTCCCTCCTAACAGCAAGCTTTAGGATAGGGTACTGAATTGTAACTTACTTTCGCCTAATAATGCGATTTTGGCAAAGAGAATATCTCCCCCAGGGAAGCTGATACCATCAAATGTTTGCCCTCATTAGACTCCCCTCTGGAAGCGCTTTCACTGCAAGCTGCAGATTCCCTCCTAACAGCAAGCTTTAGGATAGGGTACTGAATTGTAACTTAGTTTCGCCTAATAATGCGATTTTGGCAAAGAGAGTATCTCCCGCAGGGAAGCTGCTACCATAAAATGTATGACCTCATTACACTCCCCTCTGGAAGCGCTTTCACTGCAAGCTGCAGATTCCATCCTAACAGCAAGCTTTAGGATAGGGTACTGAATTGTAACTTAACTGCGGCTAATAATGCGATAGTGGCAAAGAGAGTATCTCCCGCAGGGAAGCTGCTACCATCAAATGTTTGCCCTCATTAGACTCCCCTCTGGAAGCGCTTTCACTGCAAGCTGCAGATTCCCTCCTAACAGCAAGCTTTAGGATAGGGTACTGAATTGTAACTTACTTTCGCCTAATAATGCGATTTTGGCAAAGAGAGTATCTCCCGCAGGGAAGCTGCTACCATCAAATGTTTGCCCTCATTAGACTCCCCTCTGGAAGCGCTTTCACTGCAAGCTGCAGATTCCCTCCTAACAGTAAGCTTTAGGATAGGGTACTGAATTGTAACTTACTTTCGCCTAATAATGCGATTTTGGCAAAGAGAGTATCTCCCGCAGGGAAGCTGCTACCATCAAATGTTTGCCCTCCTTAGACTCCCCTCTGGAAGCGCTTTCACTGCAAGCTGCAGATTCCCTCCTAACAGCAAGCTTTAGGATAGGGTACTGAATTGTAACTTACTTTCGCCTAATAATGCGATTTTGGCAAAGAGAGTATCACCCGCAGGGAAGCTGCTACCATCAAATGTTTGCCCTCATTAGACTCCCCTCTGGAAGCGCTTTCACTGCAAGCTGCAGATTCCCACCTAACAGCAAGCTTTAGGATAGGGTACTGAATTGTAACTTACTTTCGCCTAATAATGCGATTTTGGCAAAGAGAGTATCTCCCGCAGGGAAGCTGCTACCATAAAATGTATGACCTCATTACACTCCCCTCTGGAAGCGCTTTCACTGCAAGCTGCAGATTCCCTCCTAACAGCAAGCTTTAGGATAGGGTACTGAATTGTAACTTACTTTCGCCTAATAATGCGATTTTGGCAAAGAGACTATCTCCCGCAGGGAAGCTGCTACCATCAAATGTTTGCCCTCATTAGACTCCCCTCTGGAAGCGCTTTCACTGCAAGCTGCAGATTCCCTCCTAACTGCAAGCTTTAGGATAGGGTACTGAATTGTAACTTACTTTCGCCTAATAATGCGATTTTGGCAAAGAGACTATCTACCGCAGGGAAGCTGCTACCATCAAATGTTTGCCCTCATTAGACTCCCCTCTGGAAGTGCTTTCACTGCAAGCTGCAGATTCCCTCCTAACAGCAAGCTTTAGGATAGGGTACTGAATTGTAACTTACTTTCGCCTAATAATGCGATTTTGGCAAAGAGAGTATCTCCCGCAGGGAAGCTGATACCATCAAATGTTTGCCCTCATTAGACTCCCCTCTGGAAGTGCTTTCACTGCAAGCTGCAGATTCCCTCCTAACAGCAAGCTTTAGGATAGGGTACTGAATTGTAACTTAACTGCGGCTAATAAGGCGATTATGGCAAAGAGAATATCTCCCGCAGGGAAGCTGCTACAATCAAATATTTGCCTTCATTAGACTCCTCTCTGGAATCGCTTTCACTGCAAGCTGCAGATTCCCTCCTAACAGCAAGCTTTAGGATAGGGTACTGAATTGTAACTTACTTTCGCCTAATAATGCGATTTTGGCAAAGAGAGTATCTCCCGCAGGGAAGCTGCTACCATCAAATGTTTGCCCTCGTTAGACTCCCCTCTGGAAGCGCTTTCACTGCAAGCTGCAGATTCCCTCCTAACAGCAAGCTTTAGGATAGGGTACTGAATTGTAACTTACTTTCGCCTAATAATGCGATTTTGGCAAAGAGAGTATATCCCGCAGGGAAGCTGCTACCATCAAATGTTTGCCCTCCTTAGACTCACCTCTGGAAACGCTTTCACTGCAAGCTGCAGATTCCCTCCTCACAGCAAGCTTTAGGATAGGGTACTGAATTGTAACTTACTTTAGCCTAATAATGCGATTATGGCAAAGAGAGAATCTCCCGCAGGGAAGCTGCTACCATCAAATATTTGCCCTCATTAGACTCCCCTCTGGAAGCGCTTTCACTGCAAGCTGCAGATTCCCTCCTAACAGCAAGCTTTAGGATAGGGTACTGAATTGTAACTTACTTTCGCCTAATAATGCGATTTTGGCAAAGAGAGTATCTCCCGCAGGGAAGCTGCTACCATCAAATGTTTGCCCTCATTAGACTCCCCTCTGGAAGCGCTTTCACTGCAAGCTGCAGATTCCCTCCTAACAGCAAGCTTTAGGATAGGGTACTGAATTGTATCCTAACTGCGGCTAAAAAGGCGATTTTGGCAAAGAGAGTATCTCCCGCAGGGAAGCTGCTACCATCAAATCTTTGCCCTCATTAGACTCCCCTCTGGAAGCACTTTCACTGCAAGCTGCAGATTCCCTCCTAACAGCAAGCTTTAGGATAGGGTACTGAATTGTAACTTACTTTCGCCTAATAATGCGATTTTGGCAAAGAGAGAATCTCCCGCAGGGAAACTGCTACCATCAAATATTTGCCCTCATTAGACTCCCCTCTGGAAGCGCTTTCACTGCAAGCTGCAGATTCCCTCCTAACAGCAAGCTTTAGGATAGGGTACTGAATTGTAACTTACTTTCGCCTAATAATGCGATTTTGGCAAAGAGAGTATCTCCCGCAGGGAAGCTGCTACCATCAAATATTTGCCCTCATTAGACTCCCCTCTGGAAGCGCTTTCACTGCAAGCTGCAGATTCCCTCCTAACAGCAAGCTTTAGGATAGGGTACTGAATTGTAACTTACTTTCGCCTAATAATGCGATTTTGGCAAAGAGAGTATCTCCCGCAGGGAAGCTGCTACCATCAAATATTTGCCCTCATTAGACTCCCCTCTGGAAGCGCTTTCACTGCAAGCTGCATATTCCCTCCTAACAGCAAGCTTTAGGATAGGGTACTGAATTGTAACTTACTTTCGCCTAATAATGCGATTTTGGCAAAGAGAGTATCTCCCGCAGGGAAGCTGCTACCATCAAATGTTTGCCCTCATTAGACTCCCCTCTGGAAGCGCTTTCACTGCAAGCTGCAGATTCCCTCCTAACAGCAAGCTTTAGGATAGGGTACTGAATTGTAACTTAACTGCGGCTAAAAAGGCGATTTTGGCAAAGAGAATATCTCCCGCAGGGAAGCTGCTACCATCAAATCTTTGCCCTCATTAGACTCCCCTCTGGAAGCACTTTCAATGCAAGCTGCAGATTCCCTCCTAACAGCAAGCTTTAGGATAGGGTACTGAATTGTAACTTACTTTCGCCTAATAATGCGATTTTGGCAAAGAGAGTATCTCCCGCAGGGAAGCTGCTACCATCAAATGTTTGCCCTCATTAGACTCCCCTCTGGAAGCGCTTTCACTGCAAGCTGCAGATTCCCTCCTAACAGCAAGCTTTAGGATAGGGTACTGAATTGTAACTTACTTTCGCCTAATAATGCGATTTTTGCAAAGAGAGAATCTCCCGCAGGGAAGCTGCTACCATCAAATGTTTGCCCTCGTTAGACTCCCCTCTGGAAGCGCTTTCACTGCAAGCTGCAGATTCCCTCCTAACAGCAAGCTTTAGGATAGGGTACTGAATTGTAACTTACTTTCGCCTAATAATGCGATTTTGGCAAAGAGAGTATCACCCGCAGGGAAGCTGCTACCATCAAATGTTTGCCCTCATTAGACTCCCCTCTGGAAGTGCTTTCACTGCAAGCTGCAGATTCCCTCCTAACAGCAAGCTTTAGGACAGTGTACTCAATTGTAACTTAACTGCGGCTAATAAGGCGATTTTGGCAAAGAGAATATCTCCCGCAGGGAAGCTGCTACCATCAAATGCTTGCCCTCATTAGACTCCCCTCTGGAAGCGCTTTCACTGCAAGCTGCAGATTCCCTCCTAACAGCAAGCTTTAGGATAGGGTACTGAATTGTAACTTACTTTCGCCTAATAATGCGATTTTGGCAAAGAGAGTATCTCCCGCAGGGAAGCTGCTACCATCAAATCTTTGCCCTCATTAGACTCCCCTCTGGAAGTGCTTTCACTGCAAGCTGCAGATTCCCTCCTAAGAGCAAGCTTTAGGATAGGGTACTGAATTGTAACTTACTTTCGCATAATAATGCGATTATGGCAAAGAGACTATCTCCCGCAGGGAAGCTGATACCATCAAATGTTTGCCCTCATTAGACTCCCCTCTGGAAGCGCTTTCACTGCAAGCTGCAGATTCCCTCCTAACAGCAAGCTTTAGGATAGGGTACTGAATTGTAACTTACTTTCGCCTAATAATGCGATTTTGGCAAAGAGAGTATCTCCCGCAGGGAAGCTGCTACCATCAAATGTTTGCCCTCATTAGACTCCCCTCTGGAAGCACTTTCACTGCAACCTGCAGATTCCCTCCTAACAGCAAGCTTTAGGATAGGGTACTGAATTGTAACTTACTTTCGCCTAATAATGCGATTTTGGCAAAGAGACTATCTCCCGCAGGGAAGCTGCTACCATCAAATGTTTGCCCTCATTAGACTCCCCTCTGGAAGCGCTTTCACTGCAAGCTGCAGATTCCCTCCTAACAGCAAGCTTTAGGATAGGGTACTGAATTGTATCTTAACTGCGGCTAAAAAGGTGATTTTGGCAAAGAGTCTATCTCCCGCAGGGAAGCTGCTACCATCAAATCTTTGCCCTCATTAGACTCCCCTCTGGAAGCACTTTCACTGCAAGCTGCAGATTCCCTCCTAACAGCAAGCTTTAGGATAGGGTACTGAATTGTAACTTACTTTCGCCTAATAATGCGATTTTGGCAAAGAGAGTATCTCCCGCAGGGAAGCTGCTACCATCAAATGTTTGCCCTCATTAGACTCCCCTCTGGAAGCGCTTTCACTGCAAGCTGCAGATTCCCTCCTAACAGCAAGCTTTAGGATAGCGTACTGAATTGTAACTTACTTTCGCCTAATAATGCGATTTTGGCAAAGAGAGAATCTCCCGCAGGGAAGCTGCTACCATCAAATGTTTGCCCTCATTAGACTCCCCTCTGGAAGCGCTTTCACTGCAAGCTGCAGATTCCCTCCTAACAGCAAGCTTTAGGATAGGGTACTGAATTGTATCTTACTTTCGCCTAATAATGCGATTTTGGCAAAGAGAGTATCACCCGCAGGGAAGCTGCTAACATCAAATGTTTGCCCTCATTAGACTCCCCTCTGGAAGTGCTTTCACTGCAACCTGCAGATTCCCTCCTAACAGCAAGCTTTAGGACAGTGTACTGAATTGTAACTTAACTGCGGCTAATAAGGCGATTTTGGCAAAGAGAATATCTCCCGCAGGGAAGCTGCTACCATCAAATGCTTGCCCTCATTAGACTCCCCTCTGGAAGCGCTTTCACTGCAAGCTGCAGATTCCCTCCTAACAGCAAGCTTTAGGATAGTGTACTGAATTGTAACTTACTTTCGCCTAATAATGCGATTTTGGCAAAGAGAGTATCTCCCGCAGGGAAGCTGCTACCATCAAATGTTTGCCCTCATTAGACTCCCCTCTGGAAGCGCTTTCACTGCAAGCTGCAGATTCCCTCCTAACAGCAAGCTTTAGGATAGGGTACTTAATTGTATCTTAACTGCGGCTAAAAAGGTGATTTTGGCAAAGAGTCTATCTCCCGCAGGGAAGCTGCTACCATCAAATCTTTGCCCTCATTAGACTCCCCTCTGGAAGCACTTTCACTGCAAGCTGCAGATTCCCTCCTAACAGCAAGCTTTAGGATAGGGTACTGAATTGTAACTTACTTTCGCCTAATAATGCGATTTTGGCAAAGAGAGTATCTCCCGCAGGGAAGCTGCTACCATCAAATGTTTGCCCTCATTAGACTCCCCTCTGGAAGCGCTTTCACTGCAAGCTGCAGATTCCCTCCTAACAGCAAGCTTTAGGATAGCGTACTGAATTGTAACTTACTTTCGCCTAATAATGCGATTTTGGCAAAGAGAGAATCTCCCGCAGGGAAGCTGCTACCATCAAATGTTTGCCCTCATTAGACTCCCCTCTGGAAGCGCTTTCACTGCAAGCTGCAGATTCCCTCCTAACAGCAAGCTTTAGGATAGGGTACTGAATTGTAACTTACTTTCGCCTAATAATGCGATTTTGGCAAAGAGAGTATCACCCGCAGGGAAGCTGCTAACATCAAATGTTTGCCCTCATTAGACTCCCCTCTGGAAGTGCTTTCACTGCAACCTGCAGATTCCCTCCTAACAGCAAGCTTTAGGACAGTGTACTGAATTGTAACTTAACTGCGGCTAATAAGGCGATTTTGGCAAAGAGAATATCTCCCGCAGGGAAGCTGCTACCATCAAATGCTTGCCCTCATTAGACTCCCCTCTGGAAGCGCTTTCACTGCAAGCTGCAGATTCCCTCCTAACAGCAAGCTTTAGGATAGGGTACTGAATTGTAACTTATTTTCGCCTAATAATGCGATTTTGGCAAAGAGACTATCTCCCGCAGGGAAGCTGCTACCATCAAATGTTTGCCCTCATTAGACTCCCCTCTGGAAGCGCTTTCACTGCAAGCTGCAGATTCCCTCCTAACAGCAAGCTTTAGGATAGGGTACTGAATTGTAACTTACTTTCGCCTAATAATGCGATTTTGGCAAAGAGACTATCTCCCGCAGGGAAGCTGCTACCATCAAATCTTTGCCCTCCTTAGACTCCCCTCTGGAAGCGCTTTCACTGCAAGCTGCAGATTCCCTCCTAACAGCAAGCTTTAGGATAGGGTACTGAATTGTAACTTACTTTCGCCTAATAATGCGATTTTGGCAAAGAGAGTATCACCCGCAGGGAAGCTGATACCATCAAATGTTTGCCCTCATTAGACTCCCCTCTGGAAGCGCTTTCACTGCAAGCTGCAGATTCCCTCCTAACAGCAAGCTTTAGGATAGGGTACTGAATTGTAACTTAACTGCGGCTAAAAAGGCGATTTTGGCAAAGAGAGTATCTCCCGCAGGGAAGCTGCTACCATCAAATGCTTGCCCTCATTAGACTCCCCTCTGGAAGCGCTTTCACTGCAAGCTGCAGATTCCCTCCTAACAGCAAGCTTTAGGATAGGGTACTGAATTGTAACTTACTTTCGCCTAATAATGCGATTTTGGCAAAGAGACTATCTCAGGCAGTGAAGCTGCTACCATCAAATGTTTGCCCTCCTTAGACTCCCCTCTGGAAGCGCTTTCACTGCAAGCTGCAGATTCCCTCCTAACAGCAAGCTTTAGGATAGGGTACTGAATTGTATCTTACTTTCGCATAATAATGCGATTTTGGCAAAGAGACTATCTCCCGCAGGGAAGTTGCTACCATCAAATATTTGCCCTCATTAGACTCTCCTCTGGAAGCGCTTTCACTGCAAGCTGCAGATTCCCTCCTAACAGCAAGCTTTAGGATAGGGTACTGAATTGTAACTTACTTTCGCCTAATAATGCGATTTTGGCAAAGAGAGTATCTCCCGCAGGGAAGCTGCTACCATCAAATGTTTGCCCTCAGTAGACTCCCCTCTGGAAGCGCTTTCACTGCAAGCTGCAGATTCCCTCCTAACAGCAAGCTGTAGGACAGTATACTGAATTGTAACTTAACTGCGGCTAATAAGGCGATTTTGGCAAAGAGAATATCTCCCGCAGGGAAGCTGCTACCATCAAATATTTGCCCTCATTAGACTCCCCTCTGGAAGCGCTTTCACTGCAAGCTGCATATTCCCTCCTAACAGCAAGCTTTAGGATAGGGTACTGAATTGTAACTTAACTGCGGCTAATAATGCGATTTTGGAAAAGAGACTATCTCCCGCAGGGAAGCTGCTACCATCAAGTATTTGCCCTCCTTAGACTCTCCTCTGGAAGCGCTTTCACTGCAAGCTGCAGATTCCCTCCTAACAGCAAGCTTTAGGATAGGGTACTGAATTGTAACTTACTTTCGCCTAATAATGCGATTTTGGCAAAGAGAGTATCCCCCGCAGGGAAGCTGCTACCATAAAATGTATGACCTCATTACACTCCCCTCTGGAAGCGCTTTCACTGCAAGCTGCAGATTCCCTCCTAACAGCAAGCTTTAGGATAGGGTACAGAATTGTAACTAAACTGCGGCTAATAAGGCGATTTTGGCAAAGAGAGTATCTCCCGCAGGGAAGCTGCTACCATCAAATGTTTGCCCTCATTAGACTCCCCTCTGGAAGCGCTTTCACTGCAAGCTGCAGATTCCCTCCTAACTGCAAGCTTTAGGATAGGGTACTGAATTGTAACTTACTTTCGCCTAATAATGCGATTTTGGCAAAGAGACTATCTACCGCAGGGAAGCTGCTACCATCAAATGTTTGCCCTCATTAGACTCCCCTCTGGAAGTGCTTTCACTGCAAGCTGCAGATTCCCTCCTAACAGCAAGCTTTAGGATAGGGTACTGAATTGCAACTTAACTGCGGCTAATAAGGCGATTTTGGCAAAGAGAATATCTCCCGCAGGGAAGCTGTTACCATCAAATGTTTGCCCTCATTGGACTCCCCTCTGGAAGCGCTTTCACTGCAAGCTGCAGATTCCCTCCTAACAGCAAGCTTTAGGATAGGGTACTGAATTGTAACTTACTTTCGCCTAATAATGCGATTTTGGCAAAGAGAGTATCTCCCGCAGGGAAGCTGCTACCATCAAATGTTTGCCCTCATTAGACTCCCCTCTGGAAGTGCTTTCACAGCAAGCTGCAGATTCCCTCCTAACAGCAAGCTTTAGGATAGGGTACTGAATTGTAACTTAACTGCGGCTAATAAGGCGATTATGGCAAAGAGAATATCTCCCGCAGGGAAGCTGCTACAATCAAATATTTGCCTTCATTAGACTCCTCTCTGGAATCGCTTTCACTGCAAGCTGCAGATTCCCTCCTAACAGCAAGCTTTAGGATAGGGTACTGAATTGTAACTTACTTTCGCCTAATAATGCGATTTTGGCAAAGAGAGTATCTCCCGCAGGGAAGCTGCTACCATCAAATGTTTGCCCTCGTTAGACTCCCCTCTGGAAGCGCTTTCACTGCAAGCTGCAGATTCCCTCCTAACAGCAAGCTTTAGGATAGTGTACTGAATTGTAACTTACTTTCGCCTAATAATGCGATTTTGGCAAAGAGAGTATATCCCGCAGGGAAGCTGCTACCATCAAATGTTTGCCCTCCTTAGACTCACCTCTGGAAACGCTTTCACTGCAAGCTGCAGATTCCCTCCTAACAGCAAGCTTTAGGATAGGGTACTGAATTGTAACTTAACTGCGTCTTATAAGGCGATTTTGGTAAAGAGAGTATCTCCCGCAGGGAAGCTGCTACCATCAAATGTTTGCCCTCATTAGACTCCCCTCTGGAAGCGCTTTCACTGCAAGCTGCAGATTCCCTCCTAACAGCAAGCTTTAGGATAGGGTACTGAATTGTAACTTACTTTAGCCTAATAATACGATTATGGCAAAGAGAGAATCTCCCGCAGGGAAGCTGCTACCATCAAATATTTGCCCTCATTAGACTCCCCTCTGGAAGCGCTTTCACTGCAAGCTGCAGATTCCCTCCTAACAGCAAGCTTTAGGATAGGGTACTGAATTGTAACTTACTTTCGCCTAATAATGCGATTTTGGCAAAGAGAGTATCTCCCGCAGGGAAGCTGCTACCATCAAATGTTTGCCCTCATTAGACTCCCCTCTGGAAGCGCTTTCACTGCAAGCTGCAGATTCCCTCCTAACAGCAAGCTTTAGGATAGGGTACTGAATTGTATCCTAACTGCGGCTAAAAAGGCGATTTTGGCAAAGAGAGTATCTCCCGCAGGGAAGCTGCTACCATCAAATCTTTGCCCTCATTAGACTCCCCTCTGGAAGCACTTTCACTGCAAGCTGCAGATTCCCTCCTAACAGCAAGCTTTAGGATAGGGTACTGAATTGTAACTTACTTTCGCCTAATAATGCGATTTTGGCAAAGAGAGTATCTCCCGCAGGGAAGCTGCTACCATCAAATCTTTGTCCTCATTAGACTCCCCTCTGGAAGCGCTTTCACTGCAAGCTGCAGATTCCCTCCTAACAGCAAGCTTTAGGATAGGGTACTGAATTGTAACTTACTTTCGCCTAATAATGCGATTTTGGCAAAGAGAGTATCTCCCGCAGGGAAGCTGCTACCATCAAATATTTGCCCTCATTAGACTCCCCTCTGGAAGCGCTTTCACTGCAAGCTGCAGATTCCCTCCTAACAGCAAGCTTTAGGATAGGGTACTGAATTGTAACTTACTTTCGCCTAATAATGCGATTTTGGCAAAGAGAGTATCTCCCGCAGGGAAGCTGCTACCATCAAATATTTGCCCTCATTAGACTCCCCTCTGGAAGCGCTTTCACTGCAAGCTGCATATTCCCTCCTAACAGCAAGCTTTAGGATAGGGTACTGAATTGTAACTTACTTTCGCCTAATAATGCGATTTTGGCAAAGAGAGTATCTCCCGCAGGGAAGCTGCTACCATCAAATGTTTGCCCTCATTAGACTCCCCTCTGGAAGCGCTTTCACTGCAAGCTGCAGATTCCCTCCTAACAGCAAGCTTTAGGATAGTGTACTGAATTGTATCTTACTTTTGCCTAATAATGCGATTTTGGCAAAGAGAGTATCTCCCGCAGGGAAGCTGCTACCATCAAATGTTTGCCCTCATTAGACTCCCCTCTGGAAGCGCTTTCACTGCAAGCTGCAGATTCCCTCCTAACAGCAAGCTTTAGGATAGGGTACTGAATTGTAACTTAACTGCGGCTAAAAAGGCGATTTTGGCAAAGAGAATATCTCCCGCAGGGAAGATGTTACCATCAAATGTTTGCCCTCATTAGACTCCCCTCTGGAAGCGCGTTCACTGCAAGCTGCAGATTCCCTCCTAACAGCAAGCTTTAGGATAGGGTACTGAATTGTAACTTACTTTCGCCTAATAATGCGATTTTGGCAAAGAGAGTATCTCCCGCAGGGAAGCTGCTACCATCAAATGTTTGCCCTCATTAGACTCCCCTCTGGAAGCGCTTTCACTGCAAGCTGCAGATTCCCTCCTAACAGCAAGCTTTAGGATAGGGTACTGAATTGTAACTTAACTGCGGCTAATAATGCAATTTTGGCAAAGAGACTATCTCCCGCAGGGAAGCTGCTACCATCAAATGTTTGCCCTCATTACACTCCCCTCTGGAAGCGCTTTCACTGCAAGCTGCAGATTCCCTCCTAACAGCAAGCTTTAGGATAGGGTACTGAATTGTAACTTAACTGCGGCTAATAATGCGATTTTGGCAAAGAGAGTATCTCCCGCAGGGAAGCTGCTACCATCAAATGTTTGCCCTCATTAGACTCCCCTCTGGAAGCGCTTTCACTGCAAGCTGCAGATTCCCTCCTAACAGCAAGCTTTAGGATAGGGTACTGAATTGTATCTTACTTTCGCCTAATAATGCGATTTTGGCAAAGAGAGAATCTCCCGCAGGGAAGCTGCTACCATCAAATGTTTGCCCTCATTACACTCCCTTCTGGATGCGCTTTCACTGCAAGCTGCAGATTCCCTCCTAACAGCAAGCTTTAGGATAGGGTACTGAATTGTAACTTACTTTCGTCTAATAATGCGATTTTGGCAAAGAGAGTATCACCCGCAGGGAAGCTGCTACCATCAAATGTTTGCCCTCATTAGACTCCCCTCTGGAAGTGCTTTCACTGCAAGCTGCAGATTCCCTCCTAACAGCAAGCTTTAGGACAGTGTACTCAATTCTAACTTAACTGCGGCTAATAAGGCGATTTTGGCAAAGAGAATATCTCCCGCAGGGAAGCTGCTACCATCAAATGCTTGCCCTCATTAGACTCCCCTCTGGAAGCGCTTTCACTGCAAGCTGCAGATTCCCTCCTAACAGCAAGCTTTAGGATAGGGTACTGAATTGTAACTTACTTTCGCCTATTAATGCGATTTTGGCAAAGAGAGTATCTCCCGCAGGGAAGCTGCTACCATCAAATGTTTGCCCTCATTAGACTCCCCTCTGGAAGTGCTTTCACTGCAAGCTGCAGATTCCCTCCTAACAGCAAGCTTTAGGATAGGGTACTGAATTGTAACTTACTTTCGCATAATAATGCGATTATGGCAAAGAGACTATCTCCCGCAGGGAAGCTGATACCATCAAATGTTTGC
Organism: Phaenicophaeus curvirostris; assembly: GCF_032191515.1. Classification (NCBI taxonomy): domain Eukaryota; kingdom Metazoa; phylum Chordata; class Aves; order Cuculiformes; family Cuculidae; genus Phaenicophaeus; species Phaenicophaeus curvirostris. The sequence continues at coordinate 435,610 of NW_027206745.1, forward strand.
CCTCATTAGACTCCCCTCTGGAAGCGCTTTCACTGCAAGCTGCAGATTCCCTCCTAACAGCAAGCTTTAGGATAGGGTACTGAATTGTAACTTACTTTCGCCTAATAATGCGATTTTGACAAAGAGACTATCTCCCGCAGGGAAGCTGCTACCATCAAATGTTTGCCCTCATTAGACTCCCCTCTGGAAGCGCTTTCACTGCAAGCTGCAGATTCCCTCCTAACAGCAAGCTTTAGGATAGTGTACTGAATTGTAACTTACTTTCGCCTAATAATGCGATTTTGGCAAAGAGAGTATCTCCCGCAGGGAAGCTGCTACCATCAAATGTTTGCCCTCATTAGACTCCCCTCTGGAAGCGCTTTCACTGAAAGCTGCAGATTCCCTCCTAACAGCAAGCTGTACGACAGTGTACTGAATTGTAACTTAACTGCGGCTAATAAGGCGATTTTGGCAAAGAGAGTATCTCCCGCAGGGAAGCTGCTACCATCAAATGTTTGCCCTCATTAGACTCCCCTCTGGAAGCACTTTCACTGCAACCTGCAGATTCCCTCCTAACAGCAAGCTTTAGGATAGGGTACTGAATTGTAACTTACTTTCGCATAATAATGCGATTTTGGCAAAGAGAGTATCTCCCGCAGGGAAGCTGCTACCATCAAATGTTTGCCCTCATTAGACTCTCCTCTGGAAGCGCTTTCACTGCAAGCTGCAGATTCCCTCCTAACAGCAAGCTTTAGGATAGGGTACTGAATTGTAACTTACTTTCGCCTAATAATGCGATTTTGGCAAAGAGAGTATCTCCCGCAGGGAAGCTGCTACCATCAAATGTTTGCCCTCAGTAGACTCCCCTCTGGAAGCGCTTTCACTGCAAGCTGCAGATTCCCTCCTAACAGCAAGCTGTAGGACAGTATACTGAATTGTAACTTAACTGCGGCTAATAAGGCGATTTTGGCAAAGAGAATATCTCCCGCAGGGAAGCTGCTACCATCAAATATTTGCCCTCATTAGACTCCCCTCTGGAAGCGCTTTCACTGCAAGCTGCATATTCCCTCCTAACAGCAAGCTTTAGGATAGGGTACTGAATTGTAACTTAACTGCGGCTAATAATGCGATTTTGGAAAAGAGACTATCTCCCGCAGGGAAGCTGCTACCATCAAGTATTTGCCCTCCTTAGACTCTCCTCTGGAAGCGCTTTCACTGCAAGCTGCAGATTCCCTCCTAACAGCAAGCTTTAGGATAGGGTACTGAATTGTAACTTACTTTCGCCTAATAATGCGATTTTGGCAAAGAGAGTATCCCCCGCAGGGAAGCTGCTACCATAAAATGTATGACCTCATTACACTCCCCTCTGGAAGCGCTTTCACTGCAAGCTGCAGATTCCCTCCTAACAGCAAGCTTTAGGATAGGGTACAGAATTGTAACTAAACTGCGGCTAATAAGGCGATTTTGGCAAAGAGAGTATCTCCCGCAGGGAAGCTGCTACCATCAAATGTTTGCCCTCATTAGACTCCCCTCTGGAAGCGCTTTCACTGCAAGCTGCAGATTCCCTCCTAACTGCAAGCTTTAGGATAGGGTACTGAATTGTAACTTACTTTCGCCTAATAATGCGATTTTGGCAAAGAGACTATCTACCGCAGGGAAGCTGCTACCATCAAATGTTTGCCCTCATTAGACTCCCCTCTGGAAGTGCTTTCACTGCAAGCTGCAGATTCCCTCCTAACAGCAAGCTTTAGGATAGGGTACTGAATTGCAACTTAACTGCGGCTAATAAGGCGATTTTGGCAAAGAGAATATCTCCCGCAGGGAAGCTGTTACCATCAAATGTTTGCCCTCATTGGACTCCCCTCTGGAAGCGCTTTCACTGCAAGCTGCAGATTCCCTCCTAACAGCAAGCTTTAGGATAGGGTACTGAATTGTAACTTACTTTCGCCTAATAATGCGATTTTGGCAAAGAGAGTATCTCCCGCAGGGAAGCTGCTACCATCAAATGTTTGCCCTCATTAGACTCCCCTCTGGAAGTGCTTTCACAGCAAGCTGCAGATTCCCTCCTAACAGCAAGCTTTAGGATAGGGTACTGAATTGTAACTTAACTGCGGCTAATAAGGCGATTATGGCAAAGAGAATATCTCCCGCAGGGAAGCTGCTACAATCAAATATTTGCCTTCATTAGACTCCTCTCTGGAATCGCTTTCACTGCAAGCTGCAGATTCCCTCCTAACAGCAAGCTTTAGGATAGGGTACTGAATTGTAACTTACTTTCGCCTAATAATGCGATTTTGGCAAAGAGAGTATCTCCCGCAGGGAAGCTGCTACCATCAAATGTTTGCCCTCGTTAGACTCCCCTCTGGAAGCGCTTTCACTGCAAGCTGCAGATTCCCTCCTAACAGCAAGCTTTAGGATAGTGTACTGAATTGTAACTTACTTTCGCCTAATAATGCGATTTTGGCAAAGAGAGTATATCCCGCAGGGAAGCTGCTACCATCAAATGTTTGCCCTCCTTAGACTCACCTCTGGAAACGCTTTCACTGCAAGCTGCAGATTCCCTCCTAACAGCAAGCTTTAGGATAGGGTACTGAATTGTAACTTAACTGCGTCTTATAAGGCGATTTTGGTAAAGAGAGTATCTCCCGCAGGGAAGCTGCTACCATCAAATGTTTGCCCTCATTAGACTCCCCTCTGGAAGCGCTTTCACTGCAAGCTGCAGATTCCCTCCTAACAGCAAGCTTTAGGATAGGGTACTGAATTGTAACTTACTTTAGCCTAATAATACGATTATGGCAAAGAGAGAATCTCCCGCAGGGAAGCTGCTACCATCAAATATTTGCCCTCATTAGACTCCCCTCTGGAAGCGCTTTCACTGCAAGCTGCAGATTCCCTCCTAACAGCAAGCTTTAGGATAGGGTACTGAATTGTAACTTACTTTCGCCTAATAATGCGATTTTGGCAAAGAGAGTATCTCCCGCAGGGAAGCTGCTACCATCAAATGTTTGCCCTCATTAGACTCCCCTCTGGAAGCGCTTTCACTGCAAGCTGCAGATTCCCTCCTAACAGCAAGCTTTAGGATAGGGTACTGAATTGTATCCTAACTGCGGCTAAAAAGGCGATTTTGGCAAAGAGAGTATCTCCCGCAGGGAAGCTGCTACCATCAAATCTTTGCCCTCATTAGACTCCCCTCTGGAAGCACTTTCACTGCAAGCTGCAGATTCCCTCCTAACAGCAAGCTTTAGGATAGGGTACTGAATTGTAACTTACTTTCGCCTAATAATGCGATTTTGGCAAAGAGAGTATCTCCCGCAGGGAAGCTGCTACCATCAAATCTTTGTCCTCATTAGACTCCCCTCTGGAAGCGCTTTCACTGCAAGCTGCAGATTCCCTCCTAACAGCAAGCTTTAGGATAGGGTACTGAATTGTAACTTACTTTCGCCTAATAATGCGATTTTGGCAAAGAGAGTATCTCCCGCAGGGAAGCTGCTACCATCAAATATTTGCCCTCATTAGACTCCCCTCTGGAAGCGCTTTCACTGCAAGCTGCAGATTCCCTCCTAACAGCAAGCTTTAGGATAGGGTACTGAATTGTAACTTACTTTCGCCTAATAATGCGATTTTGGCAAAGAGAGTATCTCCCGCAGGGAAGCTGCTACCATCAAATATTTGCCCTCATTAGACTCCCCTCTGGAAGCGCTTTCACTGCAAGCTGCATATTCCCTCCTAACAGCAAGCTTTAGGATAGGGTACTGAATTGTAACTTACTTTCGCCTAATAATGCGATTTTGGCAAAGAGAGTATCTCCCGCAGGGAAGCTGCTACCATCAAATGTTTGCCCTCATTAGACTCCCCTCTGGAAGCGCTTTCACTGCAAGCTGCAGATTCCCTCCTAACAGCAAGCTTTAGGATAGTGTACTGAATTGTATCTTACTTTTGCCTAATAATGCGATTTTGGCAAAGAGAGTATCTCCCGCAGGGAAGCTGCTACCATCAAATGTTTGCCCTCATTAGACTCCCCTCTGGAAGCGCTTTCACTGCAAGCTGCAGATTCCCTCCTAACAGCAAGCTTTAGGATAGGGTACTGAATTGTAACTTAACTGCGGCTAAAAAGGCGATTTTGGCAAAGAGAATATCTCCCGCAGGGAAGATGTTACCATCAAATGTTTGCCCTCATTAGACTCCCCTCTGGAAGCGCGTTCACTGCAAGCTGCAGATTCCCTCCTAACAGCAAGCTTTAGGATAGGGTACTGAATTGTAACTTACTTTCGCCTAATAATGCGATTTTGGCAAAGAGAGTATCTCCCGCAGGGAAGCTGCTACCATCAAATGTTTGCCCTCATTAGACTCCCCTCTGGAAGCGCTTTCACTGCAAGCTGCAGATTCCCTCCTAACAGCAAGCTTTAGGATAGGGTACTGAATTGTAACTTAACTGCGGCTAATAATGCAATTTTGGCAAAGAGACTATCTCCCGCAGGGAAGCTGCTACCATCAAATGTTTGCCCTCATTACACTCCCCTCTGGAAGCGCTTTCACTGCAAGCTGCAGATTCCCTCCTAACAGCAAGCTTTAGGATAGGGTACTGAATTGTAACTTAACTGCGGCTAATAATGCGATTTTGGCAAAGAGAGTATCTCCCGCAGGGAAGCTGCTACCATCAAATGTTTGCCCTCATTAGACTCCCCTCTGGAAGCGCTTTCACTGCAAGCTGCAGATTCCCTCCTAACAGCAAGCTTTAGGATAGGGTACTGAATTGTATCTTACTTTCGCCTAATAATGCGATTTTGGCAAAGAGAGAATCTCCCGCAGGGAAGCTGCTACCATCAAATGTTTGCCCTCATTACACTCCCTTCTGGATGCGCTTTCACTGCAAGCTGCAGATTCCCTCCTAACAGCAAGCTTTAGGATAGGGTACTGAATTGTAACTTACTTTCGTCTAATAATGCGATTTTGGCAAAGAGAGTATCACCCGCAGGGAAGCTGCTACCATCAAATGTTTGCCCTCATTAGACTCCCCTCTGGAAGTGCTTTCACTGCAAGCTGCAGATTCCCTCCTAACAGCAAGCTTTAGGACAGTGTACTCAATTCTAACTTAACTGCGGCTAATAAGGCGATTTTGGCAAAGAGAATATCTCCCGCAGGGAAGCTGCTACCATCAAATGCTTGCCCTCATTAGACTCCCCTCTGGAAGCGCTTTCACTGCAAGCTGCAGATTCCCTCCTAACAGCAAGCTTTAGGATAGGGTACTGAATTGTAACTTACTTTCGCCTATTAATGCGATTTTGGCAAAGAGAGTATCTCCCGCAGGGAAGCTGCTACCATCAAATGTTTGCCCTCATTAGACTCCCCTCTGGAAGTGCTTTCACTGCAAGCTGCAGATTCCCTCCTAACAGCAAGCTTTAGGATAGGGTACTGAATTGTAACTTACTTTCGCATAATAATGCGATTATGGCAAAGAGACTATCTCCCGCAGGGAAGCTGATACCATCAAATGTTTGCCCTCATTAGACTCCCCTCTGGAAGCGCTTTCACTGCAAGCTGCAGATTCCCTCCTAACAGCAAGCTTTAGGATAGGGTACTGAATTGTAACTTACTTTCGCCTAATAATGCGATTTTGACAAAGAGACTATCTCCCGCAGGGAAGCTGCTACCATCAAATGTTTGCCCTCATTAGACTCCCCTCTGGAAGCGCTTTCACTGCAAGCTGCAGATTCCCTCCTAACAGCAAGCTTTAGGATAGTGTACTGAATTGTAACTTACTTTCGCCTAATAATGCGATTTTGGCAAAGAGAGTATCTCCCGCAGGGAAGCTGCTACCATCAAATGTTTGCCCTCATTAGACTCCCCTCTGGAAGCGCTTTCACTGAAAGCTGCAGATTCCCTCCTAACAGCAAGCTGTACGACAGTGTACTGAATTGTAACTTAACTGCGGCTAATAAGGCGATTTTGGCAAAGAGAGTATCTCCCGCAGGGAAGCTGCTACCATCAAATGTTTGCCCTCATTAGACTCCCCTCTGGAAGCACTTTCACTGCAACCTGCAGATTCCCTCCTAACAGCAAGCTTTAGGATAGGGTACTGAATTGTAACTTACTTTCGCCTAATAATGCGATTTTGGCAAAGAGAGTATCTCCCGCAGGGAAGCTGCTACCATCAAATGTTTGCCCTCATTAGACTCCCCTCTGGAAGCGCTTTCACTGCAAGCTGCAGATTCCCTCCTAACAGCAAGCTTTAGGATAGGGTACTGAATTGTATCTTAACTGCGGCTAAAAAGGTGATTTTGGCAAAGAGACTATCTCCCGCAGGGAAGCTGCTACCATCAAATCTTTGCCCTCATTAGACTCCCCTCTGGAAGCACTTTCACTGCAAGCTGCAGATTCCCTCCTAACAGCAAGCTTTAGGATAGGGTACTGAATTGTAACTTACTTTCGCCTAATAATGCGATTTTGGCAAAGAGAGTATCTCCCGCAGGGAAGCTGCTACCATCAAATGTTTGCCCTCATTAGACTCCCCTCTGGAAGCGCTTTCACTGCAAGCTGCAGATTCCCTCCTAACAGCAAGCTTTAGGATAGCGTACTGAATTGTAACTTACTTTCGCCTAATAATGCGATTTTGGCAAAGAGAGAATCTCCCGCAGGGAAGCTGCTACCATCAAATGTTTGCCCTCATTAGACTCCCCTCTGGAAGCGCTTTCACTGCAAGCTGCAGATTCCCTCCTAACAGCAAGCTTTAGGATAGGGTACTGAATTGTAACTTACTTTCGCCTAATAATGCGATTTTGGCAAAGAGAGTATCACCCGCAGGGAAGCTGCTACCATCAAATGTTTGCCCTCATTAGACTCCCCTCTGGAAGTGCTTTCACTGCAACCTGCAGATTCCCTCCTAACAGCAAGCTTTAGGACAGTGTACTGAATTGTAACTTAACTGCGGCTAATAAGGCGATTTTGGCAAAGAGAATATCTCCCGCAGGGAAGCTGCTACCATCAAATGCTTGCCCTCATTAGACTCCCCTCTGGAAGCGCTTTCACTGCAAGCTGCAGATTCCCTCCTAACAGCAAGCTTTAGGATAGGGTACTGAATTGTAACTTAATTTCGCCTAATAACGCGATTTTGGCAAAGAGAGTATCTCCCGCAGGGAAGCTGCTACCATCAAATGTTTGCCCTCATTAGACTCCCCTCTGGAAGCGCTTTCACTGCAAGCTGCAGATTCCCTCCTAACAGCAAGCTTTAGGATAGGGTACTGAATTGTAACTTAACTGCGGCTAATAAGGCGATTTTGGCAAAGAGAGTATCTCCCGCAGGGAAGATGTTACCATCAAATGTTTGCCCTCATTAGACTCCCCTCTGGAAGCGCGTTCACTGCAAGCTGAAGATTCCCTCCTAACAGCAAGCTGTACGACAGTGTACTGAATTGTAACTTAACTGCGGCTAATAAGGCGATTTTGGCAAAGAGAATATCTCCCGCAGGGAAGCTGCTACCATCAAATGCTTGCCCTCATTAGACTCCCCTCTGGAAGCGCTTTCACTGCAAGCTGCAGATTCCCTCCTAACAGCAAGCTTTAGGATAGGGTACTGAATTGTAACTTACTTTCGCATAATAATGCGATTTCGGCAAAGAGACTATCTCACGCAGGGAAGCTGCTACCATCAAATGTTTGCCCTCATTAGACTCCCCTCTGGAAGCGCTTTCACTGCAAGCTGCAGATTCCCTCCTAACAGCAAGCTTTAGGATAGGGTACTGAATTGTAACTTACTTTCGCATAATAATGCGATTTTGGCAAAGAGACTATCTCCCGCAGGGAAGTTGCTACCATCAAATATTTGCCCTCATTAGACTCTCCTCTGGAAGCGCTTTCACTGCAAGCTGCAGATTCCCTCCTAACAGCAAGCTTTAGGATAGGGTACTGAATTGTAACTTACTTTCGCCTAATAATGCGATTTTGGCAAAGAGAGTATCTCCCGCAGGGAAGCTGCTACCATCAAATGTTTGCCCTCATTAGACTCCCCTCTGGAAGCGCTTTCACTGCAAGCTGCAGATTCCCTCCTAACAGCAAGCTTTAGGATAGGGTACTGTATTGTAACTTACTTTCGCCTAATAATGCGATTTTGGCAAAGAGAGTATCTCCCGCAGGGAAGCTGCTACCATCAAATGTTTGCCCTCATTAGACTCCCCTCTGGAAGCGCTTTCACTGCAAGCTGCAGATTCCCTCCTAACAGCAAGCTTTAGGATAGGGTACTGAATTGTAACTTACTTTCGCCTAATAATGCGATTTTGGCAAAGAGACTATCTCCCGCAGGGAAGCTGCTACCATCAAATGTTTGCCCTCATTAGACTCCCCTCTGGAAGCGCTTTCACTGCAAGCTGCAGATTCCCTCCTAACAGCAAGCTTTAGGATAGGTTACTGAATTGTACCTTAACCGCGGCTAATAAGGCGATTTTGGCAAAGAGACTATCTCCCGCAGGGAAGCTGTTACCATCAAATGTTTGCCCTCATTAGACTCCCCTCTGGAAGCGCTTTCACTGCAAGCTGCAGATTCCCTCCTAACAGCAAGCTTTAGGATAGGGTACTGAATTGTAACTTACTTTCGCATAATAATGCGATTATGGCAAAGAGACTATCTCCCGCAGGGAAGCTGATACCATCAAATGTTTGCCCTCATTAGACTCCCCTCTGGAAGCGCTTTCACTGCAAGCTGCAGATTCCCTCCTAACAGCAAGCTTTAGGATAGGGTACTGAATTGTAACTTACTTTCGCCTAATAATGCGATTTTGACAAAGAGACTATCTCCCGCAGGGAAGCTGCTACCATCAAATGTTTGCCCTCATTAGACTCCCCTCTGGAAGCGCTTTCACTGCAAGCTGCAGATTCCCTCCTAACAGCAAGCTTTAGGATAGGGTACTGAATTGTAACTTACTTTCGCCTAATAATGCGATTTTGGCAAAGAGAGTATCTCACGCAGGGAAGCTGCTACCATCAAATGTTTGCCCTCATTACACTCCCTTCTGGATGCGCTTTCACTGCAAGCTGCAGATTCCCTCCTAACAGCAAGCTTTAGGATAGGGTACTGAATTGTAACTTACTTTCGCCTAATAATGCGATTTTGGCAAAGAGAGTATCTCCCGCAGGGAAGCTGCTACCATCAAATGTTTGCCCTCATTAGACTCCCCTCTGGCAGCGCTTTCACTGCAAGCTGCAGATTCCCTCCTAACAGCAAGCTTTAGGATAGTGTACTGAATTGTAACTTACTTTCGCCTAATAACGCGATTTTTGCAAAGAGAGTATCTCCCGCAGGGAAGCTGCTACCATCAAATATTTGCCCTCATTAGACTCTCCTCTGGAATCGCTTTCACTGCAAGCTGCAGATTCCATCCTAACAGCAAGCTTTAGGATAGAGTACTGAATTGTAACTTAACTGCGGCTAGTAAGGCGATTTTGGCAAAGAGAATATCTCCCGCAGGGAAGCTGCTACCATCAAATGTTTGCCCTCATTAGACTCCCCTCTGGAAGCGCTTTCACTGCAAGCTGCAGATTCCCTCCTAACAGCAAGCTTTAGGATAGGGTACTGAATTGTAACTTACTTTCGCCTAATAATGCGATTTTGGCAAAGAGACTATCTCCCGCAGGGAAGCTGCTACCATCAAATCTTTGCCCTCATTAGACTCTCCTCTGGAAGCGCTTTCACTGCAAGCTGCAGATTCCCTCCTAACAGCAAGCTTTAGGATAGGGTACTGAATTGTATCTTACTTTCGCCTAATAATGCGATTTTGGCCAAGAGACTATCTCCCGCAGGGAAGCTGCTACCATCAAATGTTTGCCCTCATTAGACTCCCCTCTGGAAGCGCTTTCACTGCAAGCTGCAGATTCCCTCCTAACAGCAAGCTTTAGGATAGGGTACTGAATTGTAACTTACTTTCGCCTAATAATGCGATTTTGGCAAAGAGAGTATCTCCCGCAGGGAAGCTGCTACCATCAAATGTTTGCCCTCCTTAGACTCCCCTCTGGAAGCGCTTTCACTGCAAGCTGCAGATTCCCTCCTAACAGCAAGCTTTAGGATAGGGTACTGAATTGTAACTTACTTTCGCCTAATAATGCGATTTTGGCAAAGAGACTATCTCCCGCAGGGAAGCTGCTACCATCAAATGTTTGCCCTCATTAGACTCCCCTCTGGAAGCGCTTTCACTGCAAGCTGCAGATTCCCTCCTAACAGCAAGCTTTAGGATAGGTTACTGAATTGTACCTTAACCGCGGCTAATAAGGCGATTTTGGCAAAGAGAATATCTCCCGCAGGGAAGCTGTTACCATCAAATGTTTGCCCTCATTAGACTCCCCTCTGGAAGCGCTTTCACTGCAAGCTGCAGATTCCCTCCTAACAGCAAGCTTTAGGATAGGGTACTGAATTGTAACTTACTTTCGCCTAATAATGCGATTTTGGCAAAGAGAGTATCACCCGCAGGGAAGCTGATACCATCAAATGTTTGCCCTCATTAGACTCCCCTCTGGAAGCCCTTTCACTGCAAGCTGCAGATTCCCTCCTAACAGCAAGCTTTAGGATAGGGTACTGAATTGTAACTTACTTTCGCCTAATAATGCGATTTTGGCAAAGAGAGTATCTCCCGCAGGGAAGCTGCTACCATCAAATGTTTGCCCTCATTAGACTCCCCTCTGGAAGCGCTTTCACTGCAAGCTGCAGATTCCCTCCTAACAGCAAGCTTTAGGATAGGGTACTGAATTGTAACTTACTTTCGCCTAATAATGCGATTTTGGCAAAGAGAGTATCTCACGCAGGGAAGCTGCTACCATCAAATGTTTGCCCTCCTTAGACTCCCTTCTGGATGCGCTTTCACTGCAAGCTGCAGATTCCCTCCTAACAGCAAGCTTTAGGATAGGGTACTGAATTGTAACTTACTTTCGCATAATAATGCGATTTTGGCAAAGAGACTATCTCCCGCAGGGAAGTTGCTACCATCAAATATTTGCCCTCATTAGACTCTCCTCTGGAAGCGCTTTCACTGCAAGCTGCAGATTCCCTCCTAACAGCAAGCTTTAGGATAGGGTACTGAATTGTAACTTACTTTCGCCTAATAATGCGATTTTGGCCAAGAGAGTATCTCCCGCAGGGAAGCTGCTACCATCAAATGTTTGCCCTCATTAGACTCCCCTCTGGCAGCGCTTTCACTGCAAGCTGCAGATTCCCTCCTAACAGCAAGCTTTAGGATAGTGTACTGAATTGTAACTTACTTTCGCCTAATAACGCGATTTTTGCAAAGAGAGTATCTCCCGCAGGGAAGCTGCTACCATCAAATATTTGCCCTCATTAGACTCTCCTCTGGAATCGCTTTCACTGCAAGCTGCAGATTCCATCCTAACAGCAAGCTTTAGGATAGAGTACTGAATTGTAACTTAACTGCGGCTAATAAGGCGATTTTGGCAAAGAGAGTATCTCCCGCAGGGAAGCTGCTACCATCAAATGTTTGCCTTCATTAGACTCCCCTCTGGAAGCGCTTTCACTGCAAGCTGCAGATTCCCTCCTAACAGCAAGCTTTAGGATAGGGTACTGAATTGTAACTTAACTGCGGCTAATAAGGCGATTTTGGCAAAGAGAGTATCTCCCGCAGGGAAGCTGCTACCATCAAATGTTTGCCCTCATTAGACTCCCCTCTGGAAGCGCTTTCACTGCAAGCTGCAGATTCCCTCCTAACAGCAAGCTTTAGGATAGGGTACTGAATTGTAACTTACTTTCGCCTAATAATGCGATTTTGGCAAAGAGAGTATCTCCCGCAGGGAAGCTGCTACCATCAAATGTTTGCCCTCATTACACTCCCTTCTGGAAGCGCTTTCACTGCAAGCTGCAGATTCCCTCCTAACAGCAAGCTGTAGGACAGTATACTGAATTGTAACTTAACTGCGGCTAATATGGCGATTTTGGCAAAGAGAATATCTCCCGCAGGGAAGCTGCTACCATCAAATGCTTGCCCTCATTAGACTCCCCTCTGGAAGCGCTTTCACTGCAAGCTGCATATTCCCTCCTAACAGCAAGCTTTAGGATAGGGTACTGAATTGTAACTTACTTTCGCCTAATAATGCGATTTTGGCAAAGAGACTATCTCCCGCAGGGAAGCTGCTACCATCAAATCTTTGCCCTCATTAGACTCTCCTCTGGAAGCGCTTTCACTGCAAGCTGCAGATTCCCTCCTAACAGCAAGCTTTAGGATAGGGTACTGAATTGTATCTTACTTTCGCCTAATAATGCGATTTTGGCCAAGAGACTATCTCCCGCAGGGAAGCTGCTACCATCAAATGTTTGCCCTCATTAGACTCCCCTCTGGAAGCGCTTTCACTGCAAGCTGCAGATTCCCTCCTAACAGCAAGCTTTAGGATAGGGTACTGAATTGTACCTTAACTGCGGCTAATAAGGCTATTTTGGCAAAGAGAATATCTACCGCAGGGAAGCTGTTACCATCAAATGTTTGCCCTCATTAGACTCCCCTCTGGAAGCGCTTTCACTGCAAGCTGCAGATTCCCTCCTAACAGCAAGCTTTAGGATACGGTACTTAATTGTAACTTACTTTCGCCTAATAATGCGATTTTGGCAAAGAGAGTATCTTCCGCAGGGAAGCTGCTAACACCAAATGTTTGCCCTCATTAGACTCCGCTCTGGAAGCGCTTTCACTGCAAGCTGCAGATTCCCTCCTAACAGCAAGCTGTAGGACAGTATACTGAATTGTATCTTAACTGCGGCTTATAAGGCGATTTTGGCAAAGAGAATATCTCCCGCAGGGAAGCTGCTACCATCAAATGCTTGCCCTCATTAGACTCCCCTCTGGAAGCGCTTTCACTGCAAGCTGCAGATTCCCTCCTAACAGCAAGCTTTAGGATAGGGTACTGAACTGTAACTTAACTGCGGCTAATAAGGAGATTTTGGCAAAGAGAGTATCTCCCGCAGGGAAGCTGCTACCATCAAATATTTGCCCTCCTTAGACTCCCCTCTGGAAGCGCTTTCACTGCAAGCTGCAGATTCCCTCCTAACAGCAAGCTTTAGGATAGGGTACTGAATTGTAACTTACTTTCGCCTAATAATGCGATTTTGGCAAAGAGACTATCTCCCGCAGGGAAGCTGCTACCATCAAATGTTTGCCCTCATTAGACTCCCCTCTGGAAGCGCTTTCACTGCAAGCTGCAGATTCCCTCCTAACAGCAAGCTTTAGGATAGTGTACTGAATTGTATCTTACTTTCGCCTTATAATGCGATTTTGGCAAAGAGAATATCTCCCGCAGGGAAGCTGCTACCATCAAATGTTTGCCCTCATTAGACTCCCCTCTGGAAGCGCTTTCACTGCAAGCTGCAGATTCCCTCCTAACAGCAAGCTTTAGGATAGGGTACTGAATTGTAACTTACTTTCGCCTAATAATGCGATTTTGGCAAAGAGAGTATCTCCCGCAGGGAAGCTGCTACCATCAAATGTTTGCCCTCATTAGACTCCCCTCTGGAAGCGCTTTCACTGCAAGCTGCAGATTCCCTCCTAACAGCAATCTTTAGGATAGGGTACTGAATTGTAACTTACTTTCGCCTAAGAATGCGATTTTGGCAAAGCGAGTATCTCCCGCAGGGAAGATGCTACCATCAAATCTTTGCCCTCATTAGACTCCCCTCTGGAAGCGCTTTCACTGCAAGCTGCAGATTCCCTCCTAACAGCAAGCTTTAGGATAGGGTACTGAATTGTACCTTAACTGTGGCTAGTAAGGCGATTTTGGCAAAGAGACTATCTACCGCAGGGAACCTGTTACCATCAAATGTTTGCCCTCATTAGACTCCCCTCTGGAAGCGCTTTCACTGCAAGCTGCAGATTTCCTCCTAACAGCAAGCTTTAGGATAGGGTACTGAATTGTAACTTACTTTCGCATAATAATGCGATTTTGGCAAAGAGCGTATCACCCGCAGGGAAGCTGCTACCATCAAATGTTTGCCCTCATTAGACTCCCCTCTGGAAGCGCTTTCACTGCAAGCTGCAGATTCCCTCCTAACAGCAAGCTTTAGGATAGGGTACTGAATTGTAACTTACTTTCGCCTAATAATGCGATTATGGAAAAGAGAGTATCTCCCGCAGGGAAGCTGCTACCGTCAAATATTTGCCCTCATTAGACTCTCCTCTGGAAGCGCTTTCACTGCAAGCTGCAGATTCCCTTCTAACAGCAAGCTTTAGGATAGGGTACTGAATTGGATCTTAACTGCGGCTAATAAGGCGATTATGGCAAAGAGAGTATCTCCCGCAGGGAAGCTGCTACCATTAAATGTTTGCCCTCATTAGACTCCCCTCTGGAAGCGCTTTCACTGCAAGCTGCACATTCCCTCCTAACAGCAAGCTGTAGGACAGTGTACTGAATTGTAACTTAACTGCGGCTAATAAGGCGATTTTGGCAAAGAGAATATCTCCCGCAGGGAAGCTGCTACCATCAAATGCTTGCCCTCATTAGACTCCCCTCTGGAAGCGCTTTCACTGCAAGCTGCAGATTCCCTCCGAACAGCAAGCTTTAGGATAGGGTACTGAACTGTAACTTAACTGCGGCTAATAATGCGATTTTGGCAAAGAGAGTATCTCCCGCAGGGAAGCTGCTACCATCAAATATTTGCCCTCATTAGACTCCCCTCTGGAAGCGCTTTCACTGCAAGCTGCAGATTCCCTCCTAACAGCAAGCTTTAGGATAGAGTACTGAATTGTAACTTACTTTCGCCTTATAATGCGATTATGGCAAAGAGAATATCTCCCGCAGGGAAGCTGCTACCATCAAATGTTTGCCCTCATTAGACTCCCCTCTGGAAGTGCTTTCACTGCAAGCTGCAGATTCCCTCCTAACAGCAAGCTTTAGGATAGGGTACTGAATTGTAACTTACTTTCGACTAATAATGCGATTTTGGCAAAGAGAGTATCTCCCGCAGGGAAGCTGCTGCCATCAAATATTTGCCCTCATTAGACTCCCCTCTGGAAGCGCTTTCACTGCAAGCTGCAGATTCCCTCCTAACAGCAAGCTTTAGGATAGGGTACTGAATTGTACCTTAACTGCGTCTAATAAGGCGATTTTGTCAAAGATAATATCTACCGCAGGGAACCTGCTACCATCAAATGTTTGCCCTCATTAGACTCCCCTCTGGAAGCGCTTTCACTGCAAGCTGCAGATTCCCTCCTAACAGCAAGCTTTAGGATAGGGTACTGAATTGTAACTTAACTGCGGCTAATAAGGCGATTTTGGCAAAGAGAGTATCTCCCGCAGGGAAGCTGCTACCATCAAATGTTTGCCCTCATTAGACTCCCCTCTGGAAGCACTTTCACTGCAACCTGCAGATTCCCTCCTAACAGCAAGCTTTAGGATAGGGTACTGAATTGTAACTTACTTTCGCCTAATAATGCGATTTTGGCAAAGAGAGTATCTCCCGCAGGGAAGCTGCTACCTTCAAATGTTTGCCCTCATTAGACTCCCCTCTGGAAGCGCTTTCACTGCAAGCTGCAGATTCCCTCCTAACAGCAAGCTTTAGGATAGGGTACTGAATTGTATCTTAACTGCGGCTAAAAAGGTGATTTTGGCAAAGAGACTATCTCCCGCAGGGAAGCTGCTACCATCAAATCTTTGCCCTCATTAGACTCCCCTCTGGAAGCACTTTCACTGCAAGCTGCAGATTCCCTCCTAACAGCAAGCTTTAGGATAGGGTACTGAATTGTAACTTACTTTCGCCTAATAATGCGATTTTGGCAAAGAGAGTATCTCCCGCAGGGAAGCTGCTACCATCAAATGTTTGCCCTCATTAGACTCCCCTCTGGAAGCGCTTTCACTGCAAGCTGCAGATTCCCTCCTAACAGCAAGCTTTAGGATAGGGTACTGAATTGTAACTTACTTTCGCCTAATAATGCGATTTTGGCAAAGAGAGTATCACCCGCAGGGAAGCTGCTAACATCAAATGTTTGCCCTCATTAGACTCCCCTCTGGAAGTGCTTTCACTGCAACCTGCAGATTCCCTCCTAACAGCAAGCTTTAGGACAGTGTACTGAATTGTAACTTAACTGCGGCTAATAAGGCGATTTTGGCAAAGAGAATATCTCCCGCAGGGAAGCTGCTACCATCAAATGCTTGCCCTCATTAGACTCCCCTCTGGAAGCGCTTTCACTGCAAGCTGCAGATTCCCTCCTAACAGCAAGCTTTAGGATAGGGTACTGAATTGTAACTTAACTGCGGCTAATAAGGCGATTTTGGCAAAGAGAGTATCTCCCGCAGGGAAGATGTTACCATCAAATGTTTGCCCTCATTAGACTCCCCTCTGGAAGCGCGTTCACTGCAAGCTGAAGATTCCCTCCTAACAGCAAGCTGTACGACAGTGTACTGAATAGTAACTTAACTGCGGCTAATAAGGCGATTTTGGCAAAGAGAATATCTCCCGCAGGGAAGCTGCTACCATCAAATGCTTGCCCTCATTAGACTCCCCTCTGGAAGCGCTTTCACTGCAAGCTGCAGATTCCCTCCTAACAGCAAGCTTTAGGATAGGGTACTGAATTGTAACTTACTTTCGCATAATAATGCGATTTCGGCAAAGAGACTATCTCCCGCAGGGAAGCTGCTACCATCAAATGTTTGCCCTCATTAGACTCCCCTCTGGAAGCGCTTTCACTGCAAGCTGCAGATTCCCTCCTAACAGCAAGCTTTAGGATAGGGTACTGAATTGTAACTTACTTTCGCATAATAATGCGATTTTGGCAAAGAGACTATCTCCCGCAGGGAAGTTGCTACCATCAAATATTTGCCCTCATTAGACTCTCCTCTGGAAGCGCTTTCACTGCAAGCTGCAGATTACCTCCTAACAGCAAGCTTTAGGATAGGGTACTGAATTGTAACTCACTTTCGCCTAATAATGCGATTTTGGCAAAGAGAGTATCTCCCGCAGGGAAGCTGCTACCATCAAATGTTTGCCCTCATTAGACTCCCCTCTGGAAGCGCTTTCACTGCAAGCTGCAGATTCCCTCCTAACAGCAAGCTTTAGGATAGGGTACTGTATTGTAACTTACTTTCGCCTAATAATGCGATTTTGGCAAAGAGAGTATCTCCCGCAGGGAAGCTGCTACCATCAAATGTTTGCCCTCCTTAGACTCCCCTCTGGAAGCGCTTTCACTGCAAGCTGCAGATTCCCTCCTAACAGCAAGCTTTAGGATAGGGTACTGAATTGTAACTTACTTTCGCCTAATAATGCGATTTTGGCAAAGAGACTATCTCCCGCAGGGAAGCTGCTACCATCAAATGTTTGCCCTCATTAGACTCCCCTCTGGAAGCGCTTTCACTGCAAGCTGCAGATTCCCTCCTAACAGCAAGCTTTAGGATAGGTTACTGAATTGTACCTTAACTGCGGCTAATAAGGCGATTTTGGCAAAGAGAATATCTCCCGCAGGGAAGCTGTTACCATCAAATGTTTGCCCTCATTAGACTCCCCTCTGGAAGCGCTTTCACTGCAAGCTGCAGATTCCCTCCTAACAGCAAGCTTTAGGATAGGGTACTGAATTGTAACTTACTTTCGCCTAATAATGCGATTTTGGCAAAGAGAGTATCACCCGCAGGGAAGCTGATACCATCAAATGTTTGCCCTCATTAGACTCCCCTCTGGAAGCCCTTTCACTGCAAGCTGCAGATTCCCTCATAACAGCAAGCTTTAGGATAGGGTACTGAATTGTAACTTACTTTTGCCTAATAATGCGATTTTGGCAAAGAGAGTATCTCCCGCAGGGAAGCTGCTACCATCAAATGTTTGCCCTCATTAGACTCCCCTCTGGAAGCGCTTTCACTGCAAGCTGCAGATTCCCTCCTAACAGCAAGCTTTAGGATAGGGTACTGAATTGTAACTTACTTTCGCCTAATAATGCGATTTTGGCAAAGAGAGTATCTCACGCAGGGAAGCTGCTACCATCAAATGTTTGCCCTCATTACACTCCCTTCTGGATGCGCTTTCACTGCAAGCTGCAGATTCCCTCCTAACAGCAAGCTTTAGGATAGGGTACTGAATTGTAACTTACTTTCGCATAATAATGCGATTTTGGCAAAGAGACTATCTCCCGCAGGGAAGTTGCTACCATCAAATATTTGCCCTCATTAGACTCTCCTCTGGAAGCGCTTTCACTGCAAGCTGCAGATTCCCTCCTAACAGCAAGCTTTAGGATAGGGTACTGAATTGTAACTTACTTTCGCCTAATAATGCGATTTTGGCAAAGAGAGTATCTCCCGCAGGGAAGCTGCTACCATCAAATGTTTGCCCTCATTAGACTCCCCTCTGGCAGCGCTTTCACTGCAAGCTGCAGATTCCCTCCTAACAGCAAGCTTTAGGATAGGGTACTGAATTGTAACTTACTTTCGCCTAATAACGCGATTTTTGCAAAGAGAGTATCTCCCGCAGGGAAGCTGCTACCATCAAATATTTGCCCTCATTAGACTCTCCTCTGGAATCGCTTTCACTGCAAGCTGCAGATTCCATCCTAACAGCAAGCTTTAGGATAGAGTACTGAATTGTAACTTAACTGCGGCTAATAAGGCGATTTTGGCAAAGAGAGTATCTCCCGCAGGGAAGCTGCTACCATCAAATGCTTGCCCTCATTAGACTCCCCTCTGGAAGCGCTTTCACTGCAAGCTGCAGATTCCCTCCTAACAGCAAGCTATAGGATAGGGTACTGAATTGTAACTTACTTTCGCCTAATAATGCGATTTTGGCAAAGAGAGTATCTCACGCAGGGAAGCTGCTACCATCAAATGTTTGCCCTCATTACACTCCCTTCTGGATGCGCTTTCACTGCAAGCTGCAGATTCCCTCCTAACAGCAAGCTGTAGGACAGTATACTGAATTGTAACTTAACTCCGGCTAATATGGCGATTTTGGCAAAGAGAATATCTCCCGCAGGGAAGCTGCTACCATCAAATGCTTGCCCTCATTAGACTCCCCTCTGGAAGCGCTTTCACTGCAAGCTGCAGATTCCCTCCTAACAGCAAGCTTTAGGATAGGGTACTGAATTGTAACTTACTTTCGCCTAATAATGCGATTTTGGCAAAGAGAATATCTCCCGCAGGGAAGCTGCTACCATCAAATGTTTGCCCTCATTAGACTCCCCTCTGGAAGCGCTTTCACTGCAAGCTGCAGATTCCATCCTAACAGCAAGCTTTAGGATAGGGTACTGAATTGTACCTTAACTGCGGCTAATAAGGCGATTTTGGCAAAGAGAATATCTACCGCAGGGAAGCTGTTACCATCAAATGTTTGCCCTCATTAGACTCCCCTCTGGAAGCGCTTTCACTGCAAGCTGCAGATTCCCTCCTAACAGCAATCTTTAGGATAGGGTACTGAATTGTAACTTAACTGCGGCTAATAAGGCGATTTTGGCAAAGAGAGTATCTCCCGCAGGGAAGCTGCTACCATCAAATATTTGCCCTCATTAGACTCTCCTCTGGAAGCGCTTTCACTGCAAGCTGCAGATTCCCTCCTAACAGCAAGCTTTAGGATAGGGTACTGAATTGTAACTTACTTTCGCATTATAATGCGATTTTGGCAAAGAGAATATCTCCCGCAGGGAAGCTGCTACCATCAAATGTTTGCCCTCATTATACTCCCCTCTGGAAGCGCTTTCACTGCAAGCTGCAGATTCCCTCCTAACAGCAAGCTTTAGGATAGGGTAATGACTTGTATCTTACTTTCGCCTAATAATGCGATTTTGGCAAAGAGAGTATCTCCCGCAGGGAAGTTGCTACCATCAAATGTTTGACCTCATTAGACTCCCCTCTGGAAGCGCTTTCACTGCAAGCTGCAGATTCCCTCCTAACAGCAAGCTTTAGGATAGGGTACTGAATTGTAACTTACTTTCGCCTAATAATGCGATTTTGGCAAAGAGAGTATCTCCCGCAGGGAAGCTGCTACCATCAAATCTTTGCCCTCATTAGACTCCCCTCTGGAAGCGCTTTCACTGCAAGCTGCAGATTCCCTCCTAACAGCAAGCTTTAGGATAGGGTACTGAATTGTAACTTACTTTCACCTAATAATGCGATTTTGGCAAAGAGAGTATCTCCCGCAGGGAAGCTGCTACCATCAAATATTTGCCCTCATTAGACTCTCCTCTGGAAGCGCTTTCACTGCAAGCTGCAGATTCCCTCCTAACAGCAAGCTTTAGGATAGTGTACTGAATTGTATCTTACTTTCGCCTAATAATGCGATTTTGGCAAAGAGACTATCTCCCGCAGGGAAGCTGCTACCATCAAATGTTTGCCCTCATTAGACTCCCCTCTGGAAGCGCTTTCACTGCAAGCTGCAGATTCCCTCCTAACAGCAAGCTTTAGGATAGGGTACTGAATTGTAACTTACTTTCGCCTAATAACGCGATTATGGCAAAGAGAGTATCTCCCGCAGGGAAGCTGCTACCATCAAATGTTTGCCCTCATTAGACTCCCCTCTGGAAGCGCTTTCACTGCAAGCTGCAGATTCCCTCCTAACAGCAAGCTTTAGGATAGGGTACTGAATTGTACCTTAACTGCGGCTAATAAGGCTATTTTGGCAAAGAGAATATCTACCGCAGGGAAGCTGTTACCATCAAATGTTTGCCCTCATTAGACTCCCCTCTGGAAGCGCTTTCACTGCAAGCTGCAGATTCCCTCCTAACAGCAAGCTTTAGGATACGGTACTTAATTGTAACTTACTTTCGCCTAATAATGCGATTTTGGCAAAGAGAGTATCTCCCGCAGGGAAGCTGCTAACACCAAATGTTTGCCCTCATTAGACTCCGCTCTGGAAGCGCTTTCACTGCAAGCTGCAGATTCCCTCCTAACAGCAAGCTGTAGGACAGTATACTGAATTGTATCTTATCTGCGGCTTATAAGGCGATTTTGGCAAAGAGAATATCTCCCGCAGGGAAGCTGCTACCATCAAATGCTTGCCCTCATTAGACTCCCCTCTGGAAGCGCTTTCACTGCAAGCTGCAGATTCCCTCCTAACAGCAAGCTTTAGGATAGGGTACTGAACTGTAACTTAACTGCGGCTAATAAGGCGATTATGGCAAAGAGAGTATCTCCCGCAGGGAAGCTGCTACCGTCAAATGTTTGCCCTCCTTAGACTCCCCTCTGGAAGCGCTTTCACTGCAAGCTGCAGATTCCCTCCTAACAGCAAGCTTTAGGATAGGGTACTGAATTGTAACTTACTTTCGCCTAATAATGCGATTTTGGCAAAGAGACTATCTCCCGCAGGGAAGCTGCTACCATCAAATGTTTGCCCTCATTAGACTCCCCTCTGGAAGCGCTTTCACTGCAAGCTGCAGATTCCCTCCTAACAGCAAGCTTTAGGATAGTGTACTGAATTGTATCTTACTTTCGCCTTATAATGCGATTTTGGCAAAGAGAATATCTCCCGCAGGGAAGCTGCTACCATCAAATGTTTGCCCTCATTAGACTCCCCTCTGGAAGCGCTTTCACTGCAAGCTGCAGATTCCCTCCTAACAGCAAGCTTTAGGATAGGGTACTGAATTGTAACTTACTTTCGCCTAATAACGCGATTATGGCAAAGAGAGTATCTCCCGCAGGGAAGCTGCTACCATCAAATATTTGCCCTCATTAGACTCCCCTCTGGAAGCGCTTTCACTGCAAGCTGCAGATTCCCTCCTAACAGCAAGCTTTAGGATAGGGTACTGAATTGTACCTTAACTGCGGCTAATAAGGCTATTTTGGCAAAGAGAATATCTACCGCAGGGAAGCTGTTACCATCAAATGTTTGCCCTCATTAGACTCCCCTCTGGAAGCGCTTTCACTGCAAGCTGCAGATTCCCTCCTAACAGCAAGCTTTAGGATACGGTACTTAATTGTAACTTACTTTCGCCTAATAATGCGATTTTGGCAAAGAGAGTATCTCCCGCAGGGAAGCTGCTAACACCAAATGTTTGCCCTCATTAGACTCCGCTCTGGAAGCGCTTTCACTGCAAGCTGCAGATTCCCTCCTAACAGCAAGCTGTAGGACAGTATACTGAATTGTATCTTATCTGCGGCTTATAAGGCGATTTTGGCAAAGAGAATATCTCCCGCAGGGAAGCTGCTACCATCAAATGCTTGCCCTCATTAGACTCCCCTCTGGAAGCGCTTTCACTGCAAGCTGCAGATTCCCTCCTAACAGCAAGCTTTAGGATAGGGTACTGAACTGTAACTTAACTGCGGCTAATAAGGCGATTTTGGCAAAGAGAGTATCTCCCGCAGGGAAGCTGCTACCATCAAATATTTGCCCTCCTTAGACTCCCCTCTGGAAGCGCTTTCACTGCAAGCTGCAGATTCCCTCCTAACAGCAAGCTTTAGGATAGGGTACTGAATTGTAACTTACTTTCGCCTAATAATGCGATTATGGAAAAGAGACTATCTCCCGCAGGGAAGCTGCTACCATCAAATGTTTGCCCTCATTAGACTCCCCTCTGGAAGCGCTTTCACTGCAAGCTGCAGATTCCCTCCTAACAGCAAGCTTTAGGATAGTGTACTGAATTGTATCTTACTTTCGCCTTATAATGCGATTTTGGCAAAGAGAATATCTCCCGCAGGGAAGCTGCTACCATCAAATGTTTGCCCTCATTAGACTCCCCTCTGGAAGCGCTTTCACTGCAAGCTGCAGATTCCCTCCTAACAGCAAGCTTTAGGATAGGGTACTGAATTGTAACTTACTTTCGCCTAATAATGCGATTTTGGCAAAGAGAGTATCTCCCGCAGGGAAGCTGCTACCATCAAATGTTTGCCCTCCTTAGACTCCCCCCTGGAAGCGCTTTCACTGCAAGCTGCAGATTCCCTCCTAACAGCAATCTTTAGGATAGGGTACTGAATTGTATCTTACTTTCGCCTTATAATGCGATTTTGGCAAAGAGAGTATCTCCCGCAGGGAAGCTGCTACCATCAAATCTTTGCCCTCATTAGACTCCCCTCTGGAAGCGCTTTCACTGCAAGCTGCCGATTCGCTCCTAACAGCAAGCTTTAGGATAGGGTACTGAATTGTAACTTACTTTCGCCTAAGAATGCGATTTTGGCAAAGCGAGTATCTCCCGCAGGGAAGATGCTACCATCAAATCTTTGCCCTCATTAGACTCCCCTCTGGAAGCGCTTTCACTGCAAGCTGCAGATTCCCTCCTAACAGCAAGCTTTAGGATAGGGTACTGAATTGTACCTTAACTGTGGCTAGTAAGGCGATTTTGGCAAAGAGACTATCTACCGCAGGGAACCTGTTACCATCAAATGTTTGCCCTCATTAGACTCCCCTCTGGAAGCGCTTTCACTGCAAGCTGCAGATTCCCTCCTAACAGCAAGCTTTAGGATAGGGTACTGAATTGTAACTTACTTTCGCATAATAATGCGATTTTGGCAAAGAGCGTATCACCCGCAGGGAAGCTGCTACCATCAAATGTTTGCCCTCATTAGACTCCCCTCTGGAAGCGCTTTCACTGCAAGCTGCAGATTCCCTCCTAACAGCAAGCTTTAGGATAGGGTACTGAACTGTAACTTAACTGCGGCTAATAAGGCGATTTTGACAAAGGGAGTATCTCCCGCAGGGAAGCTGCTACCATCAAATCTTTGACCTCATTAGACTCCCCTCTGGAAGCGCTTTCACTGCAAGCTGCAGATTCCCTCCTAACAGCAAGCTTTAGGATAGGGTACTGAATTGTAACTTACTTTCGCCTAATAATGCGATTTTGGCAAAGAGACTATCTCCCGCAGGGAAGCTGCTACCATCAAATATTTGCCCTCATGACACTCTCCTCTGGAAGCGCTTTCACTGCAAGCTGCAGATTCCCTCCTAACAGCAAGTTTTAGGATAGAGTACTGAATTGTAACTTACTTTCGCCTTATAATGCGATTTTGGCAAAGAGAATATCTCCCGCAGGGAAGCTGCTACCATCAAATGTTTGCCCTCATTAGACTCCCCTCTGGAAGCGCTTTCACTGCAAGCTGCAGATTCCCTCCTAACAGCAAGCTGTACGACAGTGTACTGAATTGTAACTTAACTGCGGCTAATAAGGCGATTTTGGCAAAGAGAGTATCTCCCGCAGGGAAGCTGCTACCATCAAATGTTTGCCCTCATTAGACTCCCCTCTGGAAGCACTTTCACTGCAACCTGCAGATTCCCTCCTAACAGCAAGCTTTAGGATAGGGTACTGAATTGTAACTTACTTTCGCCTAATAATGCGATTTTGGCAAAGAGAGTATCTCCCGCAGGGAAGCTGCTACCATCAAATGTTTGCCCTCATTAGACTCCCCTCTGGAAGCGCTTTCACTGCAAGCTGCAGATTCCCTCCTAACAGCAAGCTTTAGGATAGGGTACTGAATTGTATCTTAACTGCGGCTAAAAAGGTGATTTTGGCAAAGAGACTATCTCCCGCAGGGAAGCTGCTACCATCAAATCTTTGCCCTCATTAGACTCCCCTCTGGAAGCGCTTTCACTGCAAGCTGCAGATTCCCTCCTAACAGCAAGCTTTAGGATAGGGTACTGAATTGTAACTTACTTTCGCCTAATAATGCGATTTTGGCAAAGAGAGTATCTCCCGCAGGGAAGCTGCTACCATCAAATGTTTGCCCTCATTAGACTCCCCTCTGGAAGCGCTTTCACTGCAAGCTGCAGATTCCCTCCTAACAGCAAGCTTTAGGATAGGGTACTGAATTGTAACTTACTTTCGCATAATAATGAGATATTGGCAAATAGACTATCTCCCGCAGGGAAGCTGATACCATCAAATGTTTGCCCTCATTAGACTCCCCTCTGGAAGCGCTTTCACTGCAAGCTGCAGATTCCCTCCTAACAGCAAGCTTTAGGATATGGTACTGAATTGTAACTTACTTTCGCCTAATAATGCGATTTTGGCAAAGAGAGTATCTCCCGCAGGGAAGCTGCTACCATCAAATGTTTGCCCTCCTTAGACTCCCCTCTGGAAGCGCTTTCACTGCAAGCTGCAGATTCCCTCCTAACAGCAAGCTTTAGGATAGGGTACTGAATTGTAACTTACTTTCGCATTAATAATGCGATTTTGGCAAAGAGAGTATCACCCGCAGGGAAGCTGATACCATCAAATGTTTGCCCTCATTAGACTCCCCTCTGGAAGCGCTTTCACTGCAAGCTGCAGATTCCCTCCTAACAGCAAGCTGTAGGACAGTGTACTGAATTGTAACTTAACTGCGGCTAATAAGGCGATTTTGGCAAAGAGAGTATCTCCCGCAGGGAAGCTGATACCATCAAATGTTTGCCCTCATTAGACTCCCCTCTGGAAGCGCTTTCACTGCAAGCTGCAGATTCCCTCCTAACAGTAAACTTTAGGATAGGGTACTGAATTGTAACTTAATTTCGCCTAATAATGCGATTTTGGCAAAGAGAGTATCTCCCGCAGGGAAGCTGTTACCATCAAATGTTTGCCCTCGTTAGACTCCCCTCTGGAAGCGCTTTCACTGCAAGCTGCAGATTCCCTCCTAACAGCAAGCTTTAGGATAGGGTACTGAATTGTAACTTAACTGCGGCTAATAAGGCGATTTTGGCAAAGAGAGTATCTCCCGCTGGGAAGATGTTACCATCAAATGTTTGCCCTCATTAGACTCCCCTCTGGAAGCGCGTTCACTGCAAGCTGAAGATTCCCTCCTAACAGCAAGCTTTAGGATAGGGTACTGAATTGTAACTTCCTTTCGCCTAATAATGCGATTGTGGCAAAGAGAGTATCACCCGCAGGGAAGCTGCTAACATCAAATGTTTGCCCTCATTAGACTCCCCTCTGGAAGCGCTTTCACTGCAAGCTGCAGAATCCCTCCTAACAGCAAGCTTTAGGACAGTGTACTGAATTGTAACTTAACTGCGGCTAACAAGGCGATTTTGGCAAAGAGAATATCTCCCGAAGGGAAGCTGCTACCATCAAATGCTTGCCCTCATTAGACTCCCCTCTGGAAGCGCTTTCACTGCAAGCTGCAGATTCCCTCCTAACAGCAAGCTTTAGGATAGGGTACTGAATTGTAACTTACTTTCGCCTAATAATGCGATTTTGGCAAAGAGAGTATCTCACGCAGGGAAGCTGCTACCATCAATGTTTGCCCTCATTACACTCCCTTCTGGATGCGCTTTCACTGCAAGCTGCAGATTCCCTCCTAACAGCAAGCTGTAGGATAGGGTACTAAATTGTAACTTAACTGCGGCTAATAAGGCGATTTTGGCAAAGAGAATATCTCCCGCAGGGAAGCTGCTACCATCAAATGCTTGCCCTCATTAGACTCCCCTCTGGAAGCGCTTTCACTGCAAGCTGCAGCTTCCCTCCCAACAGCAAGATTTAGGATAGGGTACTGAATTGTAACTTAGTTTCGCCTAATAATGCGATATTGTAAAAGAGACTATCTCCCGCAGGGAAGCTGCTACCATCAAATATTTGCCCTCATTAGACTCTCCTCTGGAAGCGCTTTCACTGCAAGCTGCATATTCCCTCCTAACAGCAAGCTTTAGGATAGGGTACTGAATTGTAACTTACTTTCGCCTAATAATGCGATTTTGGCAAAGAGACTATCTCCCGCAGGGAAGCTGCTACCATCAAATGTTTACCCTCATTAGACTCCCCTCTGGAAGCGCTTTCACTGCAAGCTGCAGATTCCCTCCTAACAGCAAGCTTTAGGATAGGGTACTGAATTGTAACTTACTTTCGCCTAATAATGCGATTTTGGCAAAGAGAGTATCTCCCGCAGGGAAGCTGCTACCATCAAATCTTTGCCCTCATTAGACTCCCCTCTGGAAGCGCTTTCACTGCAAGCTGCAGATTCCCTCCTAACAGCAAGCTTTAGGATAGGGTACTGAATTGTAACTTACTTTCGCCTAATAATGCGATTTTGGCAAAGAGACTATCTCCCGCAGGGAAGCTGCTACCATCAAATATTTGCCCTCATTAGACTCTCCTCTGGAAGCGCTTTCACTGCAAGCTGCAGATTCCCTCCTAACAGCAAGCTTTAGGATAGGGTACTGAATTGTATCTTACTTTCGCCTAATAATGCGATATTGGCAAAGAGACTATCTCCCGCAGGGAAGCTGCTACCATCAAATGTTTGCCCTCATTAGACTCCCCTCTGGAAGCGCTTTCACTGCAAGCTGCAGATTCCCTCCTAACAGCAAGCTTTAGGATAGGGTACTGAATTGTAACTTACTTTCGCCTAATAATGCAATTTTGGCAAAGAGAGTATCTCCCGCAGGGAAGCTGCTACCATCAAATGTTTGCCCTCATTAGACTCCCCTCTGGAAGCGCTTTCACTGCAAGCTGCAGATTCCCTCCTAACAGCAAGCTTTAGGATAGGGTACTGAATTGTACCTTAACTGCGGCTAATAAGGCGATTTTGGCAAAGAGAATATCTACCGCAGGGAAGCTGTTACCATCAAATGTTTGCCCTCATTAGACTCCCCTCTGGAAGCGCTTTCACTGCAAGCTGCAGATTCCCTCCTAACAGCAAGCTTTAGGATAGGGTACTGAATTGTAACTTACTTTCGCCTAATAATGCGATTTTGGCAAAGAGAGTATCTCCCGCAGGGAAGCTGCTAACACCAAATGTTTGCCCTCATTAGACTCCGCTCTGGAAGCGCTTTCACTGCAAGCTGCAGATTCCCTCCTAACAGCAAGCTGTAGGACAGTATACTGAATTGTAACTTAACTGCGGCTAATAAGGCGATTATGGCAAAGAGAGTATCTCCCGCAGGGAAGCTGCTACCATCAAATATTTGCCCTCATTAGACTCTCCTCTGGAAGCGCTTTCACTGCAAGCTGCAGATTCCCTCCTAACAGCAAGCTTTAGGATAGGGTACTGAATTGTAACTTACTTTCGCATTATAATGCGATTTTGGCAGAGAGAATATCTCCCGCAGGGAAGCTGCTACCATCAAATGTTTGCCCTCATTATACTCCCCTCTGGAAGCGCTTTCACTGCAAGCTGCAGATTCCCTCCTAACAGCAAGCTTTAGGATAGGGTAATGAATTGTATCTTACTTTCGCCTAATAATGCGATTTTGGCAAAGAGAGTATCTCCCGCAGGGAAGTTGCTACCATCAAATGTTTGCCCTCATTAGACTCCCCTCTGGAAGCGCTTTCACTGCAAGCTGCAGATTCCCTCCTAACAGCAAGCTTTAGGATAGGGTACTGAATTGTAACTTACTTTCGCCTAATAATGCGATTTTGGCAGAGAGAGTATCTCCCGCAGGGAAGCTGCTACCATCAAATCTTTGCCCTCATTAGACTCCCCTCTGGAAGCGCTTTCACTGCAAGCTGCAGATTCCCTCCTAACAGCAAGCTTTAGGATAGGGTACTGAATTGTAACTTACTTTCGCCTAATAATGCGATTTTGGCAAAGAGAGTATCTCCCGCAGGGAAGCTGCTACCATCAAATATTTGCCCTCATTAGACTCTCCTCTGGAAGCGCTTTCACTGCAAGCTGCAGATTCCCTCCTAACAGCAAGCTTTAGGATAGTGTACTGAATTGTATCTTACTTTCGCCTAATAATGCGATTTTGGCAAAGAGACTATCTCCCGCAGGGAAGCTGCTACCATCAAATGTTTGCCCTCATTAGACTCCCCTCTGGAAGCGCTTTCACTGCAAGCTGCAGATTCCCTCCTAACAGCAAGCTTTAGGATAGGGTACTGAATTGTAACTTACTTTCGCCTAATAACGCGATTATGGCAAAGAGAGTATCTCCCGCAGGGAAGCTGCTACCATCAAATATTTGCCCTCATTAGACTCCCCTCTGGAAGCGCTTTCACTGCAAGCTGCAGATTCCCTCCTAACAGCAAGCTTTAGGATAGGGTACTGAATTGTACCTTAACTGCG
This sequence comes from Phaenicophaeus curvirostris, assembly GCF_032191515.1. NCBI lineage: Eukaryota > Metazoa > Chordata > Aves > Cuculiformes > Cuculidae > Phaenicophaeus > Phaenicophaeus curvirostris. The sequence continues at coordinate 464,428 of NW_027206745.1, forward strand.
GCTAATAAGGCTATTTTGTCAAAGAGAATATCTCCCGCAGGGAAGCTGTTACCATCAAATGTTTGCCCTCCTTAGACTCCCCTCTGGAAGCGCTTTCACTGCAAGCTGCAGATTCCCTCCTAACAGCAAGCTTTAGGATAGGGTACTGAATTGTAACTTACTTTCGCCTAATAATGCGATTTTGGCAAAGAGAGTATCTCCCGCAGGGAAGCTGCTAACACCAAATGTTTGCCCTCATTAGACTCCGCTCTGGAAGCGCTTTCACTGCAAGCTGCAGATTCCCTCCTAACAGCAAGCTGTAGGACAGTATACTGAATTGTATCTTAACTGCGGCTTATAAGGCGATTTTGGCAAAGAGAATATCTCCCGCAGGGAAGCTGCTACCATCAAATGCTTGCCCTCATTAGACTCCCCTCTGGAAGCGCTTTCACTGCAAGCTGCAGATTCCCTCCTAACAGCAAGCTTTAGGATAGGGTACTGAACTGTAACTTAACTGCGGCTAATAAGGCGATTTTGGCAAAGAGAGTATCTCCCGCAGGGAAGCTGCTACCATCAAATATTTGCCCTCATTAGACTCCCCTCTGGAAGCGCTTTCACTGCAAGCTGCAGATTCCCTCCTAACAGCAAGCTTTAGGATAGTGTACTGAATTGTATCTTACTTTCGCCTTATAATGCGATTTTGGCAAAGAGAATATCTCCCGCAGGGAAGCTGCTACCATCAAATGTTTGCCCTCATTAGACTCCCCTCTGGAAGCGCTTTCACTGCAAGCTGCAGATTCCCTCCTAACAGCAAGCTTTAGGATAGGGTACTGAATTGTAACTTACTTTCGCCTAATAATGCGATTTTGGCAAAGAGAGTATCTCCCGCAGGGAAGCTGCTACCATCAAATGTTTGCCCTCATTAGACTCCCCTCTGGAAGCGCTTTCACTGCAAGCTGCAGATTCCCTCCTAACAGCAAGCTTTAGGATAGGGTACTGAATTGTAACTTACTTTCGCCTTATAATGCGATTTTGGCAAAGAGAGTATCTCCCGCAGGGAAGCTGCTACCATCAAATCTTTGCCCTCATTAGACTCCCCTCTGGAAGCGCTTTCACTGCAAGCTGCCGATTCCCTCCTAACAGCAAGCTTTAGGATAGGGTACTGAATTGTAACTTACTTTCGCATAATAATGCGATTTTGGCAAAGCGAGTATCTCCCGCAGGGAAGATGCTACCATCAAATCTTTGCCCTCATTAGACTCCCCTCTGGAAGCGCTTTCACTGCAAGCTGCAGATTCCCTCCTAACAGCAAGCTTTAGGATAGGGTACTGAATTGTACCTTAACTGTGGCTAATAAGGCGATTTTGGCAAAGACACTATCTACCGCAGGGAACCTGTTACCATCAAATGTTTGCCCTCATTAGACTCCCCTCTGGAAGCGCTTTCACTGCAAGCTGCAGATTCCCTCCTAACAGCAAGCTTTAGGATAGAGTACTGAATTGTAACTTACTTTCGCCTTATAATGCGATTATGGCAAAGAGAATATCTCCCGCAGGGAAGGTGCTACCATCAAATGTTTGCCCTCATTAGACTCCCCTCTGGAAGCGCTTTCACTGCAAGCTGCAGATTCCCTCCTAACAGCAAGCTTTAGGATAGGGTACTGAATTGTAACTTACTTTCGACTAATAATGCGATTTTGGCAAAGAGAGTATCTCCCGCAGGGAAGCTGCTACCATCAAATCTTTGCCCTCATTAGACTCCCCTCTGGAAGCGCTTTCACTGCAAGCTGCAGATTCCCTCCTAACAGCAAGCTTTAGGATAGGGTACTGAATTGTACCTTAACTGCGGCTAATAAGGCGATTTTGTCAAAGATAATATCTACCGTAGGGAACCTGTTACCATCAAATGTTTGCCCTCATTAGACTCCCCTCTGGAAGCGCTTTCACTGCAAGCTGCAGATTCCCTCCTAACAGCAAGCTTTAGGATAGGGTACTGAACTGTAACTTAACTGCGGCTAATAAGGCGATTTTGACAAAGGGAGTATCTCCCGCAGGGAAGCTGCTACCATCAAATCTTTGCCCTCATTAGACTCCCCTCTGGAAGCGCTTTCACTGCAAGCTGCAGATTCCCTCCTAACAGCAAGCTTTAGGATAGGGTACTGAATTGTAACTTACTTTTGCCTAATAATGCGATTTTGGCAAAGAGAATATCTCCCGCAGGGAAGCTGCTACCATCAAATATTTGCCCTCATGACACTCTCCTCTGGAAGCGCTTTCACTGCAAGCTGCAGATTCCCTCCTAACAGCAAGTTTTAGGATAGAGTACTGAATTGTAACTTACTTTCGCCTTATAATGCGATTATGGCAAAGAGAATATCTCCCGCAGGGAAGCTGCTACCATCAAATGTTTGCCCTCATTAGACTCCCCTCTGGAAGTGCTTTCACTGCAAGCTGCAGATTCCCTCCTAACAGCAAGCTTTAGGATAGGGTACTGAATTGTAACTTACTTTTGACTAATAATGCGATTTTGGCAAAGAGAGTATCTCCCGCAGGGAAGCTGCTACCATCAAATCTTTGCCCTCATTAGACTCCCCTCTGGAAGTGCTTTCACTGCAAGCTGCAGATTCCCTCCTAACAGCAAGCTTTAGGATAGGGTACTGAATTGTACCTTAACTGCGGCTAATAAGGAGATTATGTCAAAGAGAATATCTCCCGCAGGGAGGCTGTTACCATCAAATGCTTGCCCTCATTAGACTCCCCTCTGGAAGCGCTTTCACTGCAAGCTGCAGATTCCCTCCTAACAGCAAGCTTTAGGATAGGGTACTGAATTGTAACTTACTTTCGCCTAATAATGCGATTTTGGCAAAGAGACTATCTCCCGCAGGGAAGCTGCTACCATCAAATGTTTGCCCTCATTAGACTCCCCTCTGGAAGCGCTTTCACTGCAAGCTGCAGATTCCCTCCTAACAGCAAGCTTTAGGATAGGGTACTGAATTGTAACTTACTTTCGCCTAATAATGCGATTTTGGCAAAGAGACTATCTCCCGCAGGGAAGCTGCTACCATCAAATGTTTGCCCTCATTAGACTCCCTTCTGGAAGCGCTTTCACTGCAAGCTGCAGATTCCCTCCTAACAGCAAGCTTTAGGATAGGGTACTGAATTGTAACTTACTTTCGCCTAATAATGCGATTTTGGCAAAGAGAGTATCTCCCGCAGGGAAGCTGCTACCATCAAATGTTTGCCCTCATTAGACTCCCCTCTGGAAGCGCTTTCACTGCAAGCTGCAGATTCCCTCCTAACATCAAGCTTTAGGATAGGGTACTGAATTGTAACTTACTTTCGCCTAATAATGCGATTTTGGCAAAGAGACTATCTCCCGCAGGGAAGCTGCTACCATCAAATCTTTGCCCTCATTAGACTCCCCTCTGGAAGCGCTTTCACTGCAAGCTGCAGATTCCCTCCTAACAGCAAGCTTTAGGATAGGGTACTGAATTGTAACTTACTTTCGCCTAATAATGCGATTTTGGCAAAGAGACTATCTCCCGCAGGGAAGCTGCTACCATCAAATGTTTGCCCTCATTAGACTCCCCTCTGGAAGCGCTTTCACTGCAAGCTGCAGATTCCCTCCTAACAGCAAGCTTAGGATAGGATACTGAATTGTATCTTAACTGCGGCTAATAAGGCGATTTTGGCAAAGAGAGTATCTCCCGCAGAGAAGTTGCTACCATAAAATGTCTGCACTCATTAGACTCCCCTCTGGAAGCGCTTTCACTGCAAGCTGCAGATTCCCTCCTAACAGCAAGTTTTAGGATAGAGTACTGAATTGTAACTTACTTTCGCCTTATAATGCGATTATGGCAAAGAGAATATCTCCCGCAGGGAAGCTGCTACCATCAAATGTTTGCCCTCATTAGACTCCCCTCTGGAAGTGCTTTCACTGCAAGCTGCAGATTCCCTCCTAACAGCAAGCTTTAGGATAGGGTACTGAATTGTAACTTACTTTTGACTAATAATGCGATTTTGGCAAAGAGAGTATCTCCCGCAGGGAAGCTGCTACCATCAAATCTTTGCCCTCATTAGACTCCCCTCTGGAAGTGCTTTCACTGCAAGCTGCAGATTCCCTCCTAACAGCAAGCTTTAGGATAGGGTACTGAATTGTACCTTAACTGCGGCTAATAAGGAGATTATGTCAAAGAGAATATCTCCCGCAGGGAGGCTGTTACCATCAAATGCTTGCCCTCATTAGACTCCCCTCTGGAAGCGCTTTCACTGCAAGCTGCAGATTCCCTCCTAACAGCAAGCTTTAGGATAGGGTACTGAATTGTAACTTACTTTCGCCTAATAATGCGATTTTGGCAAAGAGACTATCTCCCGCAGGGAAGCTGCTACCATCAAATGTTTGCCCTCATTAGACTCCCCTCTGGAAGCGCTTTCACTGCAAGCTGCAGATTCCCTCCTAACAGCAAGCTTTAGGATAGGGTACTGAATTGTAACTTACTTTCGCCTAATAATGCGATTTTGGCAAAGAGACTATCTCCCGCAGGGAAGCTGCTACCATCAAATGTTTGCCCTCATTAGACTCCCTTCTGGAAGCGCTTTCACTGCAAGCTGCAGATTCCCTCCTAACAGCAAGCTTTAGGATAGGGTACTGAATTGTAACTTACTTTCGCCTAATAATGCGATTTTGGCAAAGAGAGTATCTCCCGCAGGGAAGCTGCTACCATCAAATGTTTGCCCTCATTAGACTCCCCTCTGGAAGCGCTTTCACTGCAAGCTGCAGATTCCCTCCTAACATCAAGCTTTAGGATAGGGTACTGAATTGTAACTTACTTTCGCCTAATAATGCGATTTTGGCAAAGAGACTATCTCCCGCAGGGAAGCTGCTACCATCAAATCTTTGCCCTCATTAGACTCCCCTCTGGAAGCGCTTTCACTGCAAGCTGCAGATTCCCTCCTAACAGCAAGCTTTAGGATAGGGTACTGAATTGTAACTTACTTTCGCCTAATAATGCGATTTTGGCAAAGAGACTATCTCCCGCAGGGAAGCTGCTACCATCAAATGTTTGCCCTCATTAGACTCCCCTCTGGAAGCGCTTTCACTGCAAGCTGCAGATTCCCTCCTAACAGCAAGCTTAGGATAGGATACTGAATTGTATCTTAACTGCGGCTAATAAGGCGATTTTGGCAAAGAGAGTATCTCCCGCAGAGAAGTTGCTACCATAAAATGTCTGCACTCATTAGACTCCCCTCTGGAAGCGCTTTCACTGCAAGCTGCAGATTCCCTCCTAACAGCAAGCTTTAGGATAGGGTACTGAATTGTAACTTACTTTCGCCTAATAATGCGATTTTGGCAAAGAGAGTATCTCCCGCAGGGAAGCTGCTACCATCAAATGTTTGCCCTCATTAGACTCCCCTCTGGAAGCGCTTTCACTGCAAGCTGCAGATTCCCTCCTAACAGCAAGCTTTAGGATAGGGTACTGAATTGTAACTTACTTTCGCCTAATAATGCGATTTTGGCAAAGAGAGTATCTCCCGCAGGGAAGCTGCTACCATCAAATGTTTGCCCTCATTAGACTCCCCTCTGGAAGCGCTTTCACTGCAAGCTGCAGATTCCCTCCTAACAGCAAGCTTTAGGACAGTGTACTGAATTGTAACTTAACTGCGGTTAATAAGGCGATTTTAGCAAAGAGAATATCTCCCGCAGGGAAGCTGCTACCATCAAATGTTTGCCCTCATTAGACTCCCCTCTGGAAGCGCTTTCACTGCAAGCTGCAGATTCCCTCCTAACAGCAAGCTTTAGGATAGTGTACTGAATTGAAACCTAACTGTGGCTAATAAGGCGATTTTGGCAAAGAGAATATCTCCCGCAGGGAAGCTGCTACCACCAAATGCTTGCCCTCATTAGACTCCCCTCTGGAAGCGCTTTCACTGCAAGCTGCAGATTCCCTCCTAACAGCAAGCTTTAGGATAGGGTACTGAATTGTAACTTAACTGCGGCTAATAAGGCGATTTTGGCAAATAGAGTATCTCCCGCAGGGAAGCTGCTACCATCAAATATTTGCCCTCATTAGACTCTCCTCTGGAAGCGCTTTCACTGCAAGCTGCAGATTCCCTCCGAACAGCAAGCTTTAGGATAGGGTACTGAATTGTAACTTACTTTCGCATTATAATGCGATTTTGGCAAAGAGAATATCTCCCGCAGGGAAGCTGCTACCATCAAATGTTTGCCCTCATTAGACTCCCCTCTGGAAGTGCTTTCACTGCAAGCTGCAGATTCCCTCCGAACAGCAAGCTTTAGGATAGGGTAATGAATTGTAACTTACTTTCGCCTAATAATGCGATTTTGGCAAAGAGAGTATCTCCCGCAGAGAAGCTGCTACCATAAAATGTTTGCCCTCATTAGACTCCCCTCTGGAAGCGCTTTCACTGCAAGCTGCAGATTCCCTCCTAACAGCAAGCTTTAGGAAAGGGTACTGAATTGTATCTTACTTTCGCCTAATAATGCGATTTTGGCAAAGAGAGTATCTCCCGAAGGGAAGCTGCTACCATCAAATCTTTGCCCTCATTAGACTCCCCTCTGGAAACGTTTTAACTGCAAGCTGCAGATTCCCTCCTAAGAGCAAGCTTTAGGATAGGGTACTGAATTGTAACTTAACTGCGGTTAATAAGGCGATTTTGGCAAAGAGAGTATCTCCCGCAGGGAAGCTGCTACCATCAAATGCTTGCCCTCATTAGACTCCCCTCTGGAAGCGCTTTCACTGCAAGCTGCAGATTCCCTCCTAACAGCAAGCTTTAGGATAGGGTAATGAATTGTAACTTACTTTCGCCTAATAATGCGATTATGGAAAAGAGATTATCTCCCGCAGGGAAGCTGCTACCATGAAATGTTTGCCCTCATCAGACTCCCCTCTGGCCGCGCTTTCACTGCAAGCTGCAGATTCCCTCCTAACAGCAAGCTTTAGGATAGGGTACTGAATTGTAACTTACTTTCGCATAATAATGCGATTTTGGCAAAGAGAGTATCTGCCGCAGGGAGGCTGCTACCATCAAATGTTTGCCCTCATTACACTCCCCTCTGGAAGTGCTTTCACTGCAAGCTGCAGATTCCCTCCTAACAGCAAGCTTTAGGATAGTGTACTGAATTGTAACCTAACTGTGGCTAATAAGGCGATTTTGGCAAACAGAATATCTCCCGCAGGGAAGCTGTTACCATCAAATGTTTGCCCTCATTAGACTCCCCTCTGGAAGCGCTTTCACTGCAAGCTGCAGATTCCCTCCTAACAGCAAGCTTTAGGATAGGGTACTGAATTGTAACTTACTTTCGCCTAATAATGCGATTTTGGCAAAGAGACTATCTCCCGCAGGGAAGCTGCTAACACCAAATGTTTGCCCTCATTAGACTCCGCTCTGGAAGCGCTTTCACTGCAAGCTGCAGATTCCCTCCTAACAGCAAGCTGTAGGACAGTATACTGAATTGTAACTTAACTGCGGCTAATAAGGCGATTATGGCAAAGAGAGTATCTCCCGCAGGGAAGCTGCTACCACCAAATGCTTGCCCTCATTAGACTCCCCTCTGGAAGCGCTTTCACTGCAAGCTGCAGATTCCCTCCTAACAGCAAGCTTTAGGATAGTGTACTGAATTGTAACTTAACTGCGGCTAATAAGGCGATTTTGGCAAAGAGAGTATCTCCCGCAGAAAAGCTGCTACCATCAAATATTTGCCCTCATTAGACTCTCCTCTGGAAGCGCTTTCACTGCAAGCTGCAGATTCCCTCCGAACAGCAAGCTTTAGGATAGGGTACTGAATTGTAACTTACTTTCGCATTATAATGCGATTTTGGCAAAGAGAATATCTCCCGCAGGGAAGCTGCTACCATCAAATGTTTGCCCTCATTAGACTCCCCTCTGGAAGCGCTTTCACTGCAAGCTGCAGATTCCCTCCTAACAGCAAGCTTTAGGATAGGGTACTGAATTGTAACTTACTTTCGCCTAATAATGCGATTTTGGCAAAGAGAGTATCTCCCGCAGAGAAGCTGCTACCATAAAATGTTTGCCCTCATTAGACTCCCCTCTGGAAGCGCTTTCACTGCAAGCTGCAGATTCCCTCCTAACAGCAAGCTTTAGGATAGGGTACTGAATTGTAACTTACTTTCGCCTAATAATGCGATTTTGGCAAAGAGAGTATCTCCCGAAGGGAAGCTGCTACCATCAAATCTTTGCCCTCATTAGACTCCCCTCTGGAAACGTTTTAACTGCAAGCTGCAGATTCCCTCCTAACTGCAAGCTTTAGGATAGGGTACTGAATTGTAACTTACTTTCGCCTAATAATGCGATTTTGGCAAAGAGAGTATCTCCCGCAGAGAAGCTGCTACCATAAAATGTTTGCCCTCATTACACTCCCCTCTGGAAGCGCTTTCACTGCAAGCTTCAGATTCCCTCCTAACAGCAAGCTTTAGGATAGGGTACTGAATTGTAACTTACTTTCGCCTAATAATGCGATTTTGGCAAAGAGACTATCTCCCGCAGGGAAGCTGCTACCATCAAATGTTTGCCCTCATTAGACTCCCCTCTGGAAGCGCTTTCACTGCAAGCTGCAGATTCCCTCCTAACAGCAAGCTTTAGGATAGGGTACTGAATTGTAACTTACTTTCGCCTAATAATGCGATTTTGGCAAAGAGACTATCTCCCGCAGGGAAGCTGCTACCATCAAATGTTTGCCCTCATTAGACTCCCCTCTGGAAGCGCTTTCACTGCAAGCTGCAGATTCCCTCCTAACAGCAAGCTTTAGGATAGGGTACTGAATTGTAACTTAACTGCGGCTAATAAGGCGATTTTGGCAAAGAGACTATCTCCCGCAGGGAAGCTGTTACCATCAAATGTTTGCCCTCATTAGACTCCCCTCTGGAAGCGCTTTCACTGCAAGCTGCAGATTCCCTCCTAACAGCAAGCTTTAGGATAGGGTACTGAATTGTAACTTACTTTCGCCTAATAATGCGATTTTGGCAAAGAGAGTATCTCCCGCAGGGAAGCTGCTACCATCAAATGTTTGCCCTCATTAGACTCCCCTCTGGAAGCGCTTTCACTGCAAGCTTCAGATTCCCTCCTAACAGCAAGCTTTAGGATAGGGTACTGAATTGTAACTTACTTTCGCCTAATAATGCGATTTTGGCAAAGAGACTATCTCCCGCAGGGAAGCTGCTACCATCAAATGTTTGCCCTCATTAGACTCCCCTCTGGAAGCGCTTTCACTGCAAGCTGCAGATTCCCTCCTAACAGCAAGCTTTAGGATAGGGTACTGAATTGTAACTTAACTGAGGCTAATAAGGCGATTTTGGCAAAGAGACTATCTCCCGCAGGGAAGCTGTTACCATCAAATGTTTGCCCTCATTAGACTCCCCTCTGGAAGCGCTTTCACTGCAAACTGCAGATTCCCTCCTAACAGCAAGCTTTAGGATAGGGTACTGAATTGTGACTTACTTTCGTCTAATAATGCGATTATGGCAAAGAGAGTATCTCCTGCAGGGAAGCTGCTACCATCAAATATTTGCCCTCATTAGACTCCCCTCTGGAAGCGCTTTCACTGCAAGCTGCAGATTCCCTCCTAACAGCAAGCTTTAGGATAGTGTACTGAATTGTAACCTAACTGTGGCTAATAAGGCGATTTTGGCAAAGAGAATATCTCCCGCAGGGAAGCTGTTACCATCAAATGTTTGCCCTCATTAGACTCCCCTCTGGAAGCGCTTTCACTGCAAGCTGCAGATTCCCTCCTAACAGCAAGCTTTAGGATAGGGTACTGAATTGTATCTTAACTGCGGCTAATAATGCGATTTTGGCAAAGAGAGTATCTCCCGCAGGGAAGCTGCTAACACCAAATGTTTGCCCTCATTAGACTCCGCTCTGGAAGCGCTTTCACTGCAAGCTGCAGATTCCCTCCTAACAGCAAGCTGTAGGACAGTATACTGAAATGTAACTTAACTGCGGCTAATAAGGCGATTATGGCAAAGAGAGTATCTCCCGCAGGGAAGCTGCTAACACCAAATGCTTGCCCTCATTAGACTCCCCTCTGGAAGCGCTTTCACTGCAAGATTCAGATTCCCTCCTAACCGCAAGCTTTAGGATAGGGTACTGAATTGTAACTTACTTTCGCCTAATAATGCGATTTTGGCAAAGAGAGTATCTCCCGCAGGGAAGCTGCTACCATCAAATCTTTGCCCTCATTAGACTCCCCTCTGGAAGCGCTTTCACTGCAAGCTGCAGATTCCCTCCTAACAGCAAGCTTTAGGATAGGGTACTGAATTGTAACTTAACTGCGGCTAATAAGGCGATTTTGGCAAAGAGAGTATCTCCCGCAGAGAAGCTGCTACCATCAAATGTTTGCCCTCATTAGACTCCCCTCTGGAAGCGCTTTCACTGCAAGCTGCAGATTCCCTCCTAACAGCAAGCTTTAGGATAGGATACTGAATTGTAACTTAACTGCGGTTAATAAGGCGATTTTGGCAAAGAGACTATCTCCCGCAGGGAAGCTGCTACCATCAAATGCTTGCCCTCATTAGACTCCCCTCTGGAAGCGCTTTCACTGCAAGCTGCAGATTCCCTCCTAACAGCAAGATTTAGGATAGGGTAATGAATTGTAACTTACTTTCCAATAATAATGTGATTTTGGTAAAGAGAATATCTCCCGCAGGGAAGCTGCTACCATCAAATGTTTGCCCTCATTAGACTCCCCTCTGGAAGCGCTTTCACTGCAAGCTGCAGATTCCCTCCTAACAGCAAGCTTTAGGATAGGGTAATGAATTGTAACTTACTTTCGCCTAATAATGCGATTTTAGCAATGAGAGTATCTCCCGCAGGGAAGCTGCTACCATCAAATCTTTGCCCTCATTAGACTCCCCTCTGGAAGCGCTTTCACTGCAAGCTGCAGATTCCCTCCTAACAGCAAGCTTTAGGATAGGGTAATGAATTGTAACTTACTTTTGCCTAATAATGCGATTATGGAAAAGAGATTATCTCCCGCAGGGAAGCTGCTACCATCAAATGTTTGCCCTCATTAGACTCCCCTCTGGCAGCGCTTTCACTGCAAGCTGCAGATTCCCTCCTAACAGCAAGCTTTAGGATACGGAACTGAAATGTAACTTACTTTCGCCTAATAATGCGATTTTGGCAAAGAGACTATCTCCCGCAGGGAAGCTGCTACCATCAAATGCTTGCCCTCATTAGACTCCCCTCTGGAAGCGCTTTCACTGCAAGCTGCAGAGTCCCTCCTAACAGCAAGCTTTAGGATAGGGTACTGAATTGTAACTTCCTTTCGCCTAATAATGCGATTTTGGCAAAGAGAGTATCTCCCGCAGGGAAGCTGCTACCATCAAATCTTTGCCCTCATTAGACTCCCCTCTGGAAGCGCTTTCACTGCAAGCTGCAGATTCCCTCCTAACAGCAAGCTTTAGGATAGGGTACTGAATTGTAACTTAACTGCGGCTAATAAGGCGATTTTGGCAAAGAGAATATCTCCCGCAGGGAAGCTGCTACCATCAAATGCTTGCCCTCATTATACTCCCCTCTGGAAGCGCTTTCACTGCAAGCTGCAGATTCCCTCCTAACAGCAAGCTTTAGGATAGGGTACTGAATTGTATCTTTCTTTCCCCTAATAATGCGATTTTGGCAAAGACAGTATTTCCCGCAGAGAAGCTGCTACCATCAAATCTTTGCCCTCATTAGACTCCCTTCTGGAAGCGATTTCACTGCAAGCTGCAGATTCCCTCCTAACAGCAAGCTTTAGGATAGGGTACTGAATTGTAACTTACTTTCGCCTAATAATGCGATTTTGGCAAAGAGACTATCTCCCGCAGGGAAGCTGCTACCATCAAATGTTAGCCCTCATTAGACTCCCCTCTGGAAGCGCTTTCACTGCAAGCTGCAGATTCCCTCCTAACAGCAAGCTTTAGGATAGGGTACTGAATTGTAACTTACTTTCGCATTATAATGCGATTTTGGCAAAGAGATTATCTCCCGCAGGGAAGCTGCTACCATCAAATATTTGCCCTCATTAGACTCCCCTCTGGAAGCGCTTTCACCGCAAGCTGCAGATTCCCTCCTAACAGCAAGCTTTAGGATAGGGTACTGAATTGTAACTTACTTTCGCCTAATAATGCGATTTTGGCAAAGAGAGTATCTCCCGCAGGGAAGCTGCTACCATCAAATGTTTGCCCTCATTAGACTCCCCTCTGGAAGCGCTTTCACTGCAAGCTGCGGATTCCCTCCTAACAGCAAGCTTTAGGACAGTGTACTGAATTGTAACTTATCTGCGGATAATAAGGCGATTTTGTCAAAGAGAGTATCTCCCGCAGGGAAGCTGCTACCATAAAATGTTTGCCCTCATTAGACTCCCCTCTGGAAGCGCTTTCACTGCAAGCTGCAGATTCCCTCCTAACAGCAAGCTTTAGGATAGGGTACTGAATTGTATCTTACTTTCGCATAATAATGCGATTTTGGCAAAGAGAGAATCTCCCGCAGGGAAGCTGCTACCATCAAATGTTTGCCCTCGTTAGACTACCCTCTGGAAGCGCTTTCACTGCAAGCTGCAGATTCCCTCCTAACAGCAAGCTTAGGGATAGGGTACTGAATTGTAACTTACTTTCGCCTAATAATGCGATTTTGGCAAAGAGAGTATCTCCCGCAGGGAAGCTGCTACATTCAAATGTTTGCCCTCATTAGACTCCCCTCTGGAAGTGCTTTCACTGCAAGCTGCAGATTCCCTCCTAACAGCAAGCTTTAGGATAGGGTACTGAATTGTAACTTACTTTCGCCTAATAATGCGATTTTGGCAAAGAGACTATCTCCCGCAGGGAAGCTGCTACCATCAAATGTTTGCCCTCATTAGACTCCCCTCTGGAAGCGCTTTCACTGCAAGCTGCAGATTCCCTCCTAACAGCAAGCTTTAGGATAGTGTACTGAATTGTAACTTACTTTCGCCTAATAATGCGATTTTGGCAAAGAGAGTATCTCCCGCAGGGAAGCTGCTACCATCAAATGTTTGCCCTCATTAGACTCCCCTCTGGAAGCGCTTTCACTGCAAGCTGCAGATTCCCTCCTAACAGCAAGCTTTAGGATAGGGTACTGAATTGTAACTTAACTGAGGCTAATAAGGCGATTTTGGCAAAGAGAGTATCTCCCGCAGGGAAGCTGTTACCATCATATGTTTGCCCTCATTAGACTCCCCTCTGGAAGCGCTTTCACTGCAAGCTGCAGATTCCCTCCTAACAGCAAGCTTTAGGATAGGGTACTGAATTGTATCTTACTTTCGCCTAATAATGCGATTTTGGCAAAGAGACTATCTCCCGCAGGGAAGCTGCTACCATCAAATGTTTGCCCTCATTAGACTCCCCTCTGGAAGCGCTTTCACTGCAAGCTGCAAATTCCCTCCTAACAGCAAGATTTAGGATAGGGTACTGAATTGTAACTTACTTTCGCCTAATAATGCGATTTTGGCAAAGAGAGTATCTCCCGCAGGGAAGCTGCTAACATCAAATGTTTACCCTCATTAGACTCCCCTCTGGAAGCGCTTTCACTGCAAGCTGCAGATTCCCTCCTAACAGCAAGCTTTAGGATAGGGTACTGAAATGTATCTTACTTTCGCCTAATAATGCGATTATGGCAAAGAGACTATCTCCCGCAGGGAAGCTGCTACCATCAAATGTTTGCCCTCATTAGACTCCCATCTGGAAGCGCTTTCACTGCAAGCTGCAGATTCCCTCCTAACAGCAAGCTTTAGGATAGGGTACTGAATTGTATCTTAACTGCGGCTAATAAGGCGATTTTGGCAAAGAGAGTATCTCCCGCAGGGAAGCTGCTACCATCAAATCTTTGCCCTCATTAGACTCCCCTCTGGAAGCGCTTTCACTGCAAGCTGCAGATTCCCTCCTAACAGCAAGCTTTAGGATAGGGTACTGAATTGTAACTTACTTTCGCCTAATAATGCGATTTTGGCAAAGAGAGTATCTCCCGCAGGGAAACTGCTACCATCAAATGTTTGCCCTCATTAGACTCCCCTCTGGAAGTGCTTTCACTGCAAGCTGCAGATTCCCTCCTAACAGCAACCTTTAGGATAGGGTACTGAATTGTAACTTACTTTCGCCTAATAATGCGATTTTGGCAAAGAGACTATCTCCCGCAGGTAAGCTGCTACCATCAAATGTTTGCCCTCATTAGACTCCCCTCTGGAAGCGCTTTCACTGCAAGCTGCAGATTCCCTCCTAACAGCAAGCTTTAGGATAGGGTACTGAATTGTAACTTACTTTCACCTAATAATGCGATTTTGGCAAAGAGAGTATCTCCCGCAGGGAAGCTGCTACCATCAAATGTTTGCCCTCATTAGACTCCCCTCTGGAAGCGCTTTCACTGCAAGCTGCAGATTCCCTCCTAACAGCAAGCTGTAGGACAGTGTACTGAATTGTAACTTAACTGCGGCTAATAAGGCGATTTTGGCAAAGAGAATATCTCCAGCAGGGAAGCTGCTACCATCAAATGCTTGCCCTCATTAGACTCCCCTCTGGAAGCGCTTTCACTGCAAGCTGCAGATTCCCTCCTAACAGCAAGCTTTAGGATAGGGTACTGAATTGTAACTTACTTTCGCCTAATAATGCGATTTTGGCAAAGAGAGTATCTCCCGCAGGGAAGCTGTTACCATCAAATGTTTGCCCTCGTTAGACTACCCTCTGGAAGCGCTTTCACTGCAAGCTGCAGATTCCCTCCTAACAGCAAGGTTTAGGATAGGGTACTGAATTGTAACTTACTTTCGCCTAATAATTCGATTTTGGCAAAGAGATTATCTCCCGCAGGGAAGCTGCTACCATAAAATGTTTGCCCTCATTAGACTCCCCTCTGGAAGCGCTTTCACTGCAAGCTGCAGATTCCCTCCTAACAGCAAGCTTTAGGATAGGGTACTGAATTGTAACTTACTTTCGCCTAATAATGTGATTTTGGCAAAGAGAGTATCTCCCGCAGGGAAGCTGCTACCATCAAATGTTTGCCCTCATTAGACTCCCCTCTGGAAGCGCTTTCACTGCAAGCTGCAGATTCCCTCCTAACAGCAAGCTTTAGGACAGTGTACTGAATTGTAACTTAACTGCGGTTAATAAGGCGATTTTAGCAAAGAGAATATCTCCCGCAGGG
The DNA here is from genome assembly GCF_032191515.1 of Phaenicophaeus curvirostris. NCBI lineage: Eukaryota > Metazoa > Chordata > Aves > Cuculiformes > Cuculidae > Phaenicophaeus > Phaenicophaeus curvirostris. The sequence goes on from NW_027206745.1 coordinate 479,574, forward strand.
AAGCTGCTACCATCAAATGTTTGCCCTCATTAGACTCCCCTCTGGAAGCGCTTTCACTGCAAGCTGCAGATTCCCTCCTAACAGCAAGCTTTAGGATAGGGTAATGAATTGTAACTTACTTTCGCCTAATAATGCGATTTTGGCAAAGAGAGTATCTCCCGCAGGGAAGCTGCTAACATCAAATGTTTGCCCTCATTAGACTCCCCTCTGGAAGCGCTTTCACTGCAAGCTGCATATTCCCTCCTAACAGCAAGCTTTAGGATAGGGTACTGAAATGTAACTTACTTTCGCCTAATAATGCGATTTTGGCAAAGAGAGTATCTCCCGCAGGGAAGCTGCTACCATCAAATGTTTGCCCTCATTAGACTCCCCTCTGGAAGCGCTTTCACTGCAAGCTGCAGATTCCCTCCTAACAGCAAGCTTTAGGATAGGGTACTGAATTGTAACTTAACTGCGGCTAATAAGGCGATTTTGGCAAAGAGAATATCTCCCGCAGGGAAGCTGCTACCATCAAATGCTTGCCCTAATTAGAGTCCCCTCTGGAAGCGCTTTCACTGCAAGCTGCAGATTCCCTCCTAACAGCAAGCTTTAGGATAGGGTACTGAATTGTAACTTACTTTCGCCTAATAATGCGATTTTGGCAAAGAGAGTATCTCCCGCAGGGAAGCTGTTACCATCAAATGTTTGCCCTCGTTAGACTACCCTCTGGAAGCGCTTTCACTGCAAGCTGCAGATTCCCTCCTAACAGCAAGCTTTAGGATAGGGTACTGAATTGTAACTTACTTTCGCCTAATAATGCGATTTTGGAAAAGAGAGTATCTCCCGCAGGGAAGCTGCTACCATCAAATGTTTGCCCTCATTAGACTCCCCTCTGGAAGCGCTTTCACTGCAAGCTGCAGATTCCCTCCTAACAGCAAGCTTTAGGATAGGGTACTGAATTGTAACTTAACTGCGGCTAATAAGGCGATTTTTGCAAAGAGAATATCTCCCGCAGGGAAGCTGTTACCATCAAATGTTTGCCCTCATTAGACTCCCCTCTGGAAGCGCTTTCACTGCAAGCTGCAGATTCCCTCCTAACAGCAAGCTTTAGGATAAGGTACTGAATTGTAACTTACTTTCGCCTAATAATGCGATTTTGCAAAGAGACTATCTCCCGCAGGGAAGCTGCTACCATCAAATGTTTGCCCTCATTAGACTCCCCTCTGGAAGCGCTTTCACTGCAAGCTGCAGATTCCCTCCTAACATCAAGCTTTAGGATAGGGTGCTGAATTGTATCTTACTTTCGCCTAATAATGTGATTTTGGCAAAGAGACTATCTCCCGCAGAGAAGCTGCTACCATCAAATGTTTGCCCTCATTAGACTCCCCTCTGGAAGCGCTTTCACTGCAAGCTGCAGATTCCCTCCTAACAGCAAGCTTTAGGACAGTGTACTGAATTGTAACTTAACTGCGGCTAATAAGGCGATTTTGGCAAAGAGAATATCTCCCGCAGGGAAGCTGCTACCATCAAATGCTTGCCCTCCTTAGACTCCCCTCTGGAAGCGCTTTCACTGCAAGCTGCAGATTCCCTCCTAACAGCAAGCTTTAGGATAGGGTACTGAATTGTAACTTACTTTCGCCTAATAATGCGATTTTGGCAAAGAGACTATCTCCCGCAGGGAAGCTGCTACCATCAAATATTTGCCCTCATTAGACTCTCCTCTGGAAGCGCTTTCACTGCAAGCTGCAGATTCCCTCCTAACAGCAAGCTTTAGGATAGGGTACTGAATTGTAACTTACTTTCGCCTAATAATGCGATTTTGGCAAAGAGACTATCTCCCGCAGGGAAGCTGCTACCATCAAATGTTTGCCCTCATTAGACTCCCCTCTGGAAGCGCTTTCACTGCAAGCTGCAGATTCCCTCCTAACAGCAAGCTTTAGGATAGGGTACTGAATTGTAACTTACTTTCGCCTAATAATGCGATTTTGGCAAAGAGAGTATCTCCCGCAGGGAAGCTGCTACCATCAAATGTTTGCCCTCATTAGACTCCCCTCTGGAAGCGCTTTCACTGCAAGCTGCAGATTCCCTCCTAACAGCAAGCTTTAGGATAGGGTACTGAATTGTAACTTACTTTCGCCTAATAATGCGATTTTGGCAAAGAGACTATCTCCCGCAGGGAAGCTGCTACCATCAAATGTTTGCCCTCATTAGACTCCCCTCTGGAAGCGCTTTCACTGCAAGCTGCAGATTCCCTCCTAACAGCAAGCTTTAGGATAGTGTACAGAATTGTAACTTACTTTCGCCTAATAATGCGATTTTGGCAAAGAGAGTATCTCCCGCAGGGAAGCTGCTACCATCAAATGTTTGCCCTCATTAGACTCCCCTCTGGAAGCGCTTTCACTGCAAGCTGCAGATTCCCTCCTAACAGCAAGCTTTAGGATAGGGTACTGAATTGTAACTTACTTTCGCCTAATAATGCGATTTTGGCAAAGAGAGTATCTCCCGCAGGGAAGCTGCTACCATCAAATGTTTGCCCTCATTAGACTCCCCTCTGGAAGCGCTTTCACTGCAAGCTGCAGATTCCCTCCTAACAGCAAGCTTTAGGACAGTGTACTGAATTGTAACTTAACTACGGTTAATAAGGCGATTTTGGCAAAGAGAATATCTCCCGCAGGGAAGCTGCTACCATCAAATGTTTGCCCTCATTAGACTCCCCTCTGGAAGCGCTTTCACTGCAAGCTGCAGATTCCCTCCTAACAGCAAGCTTTAGGATAGCGTACTGAATTGTAACTTACTTTCGCCTAATAATGCGATTTTGCAAAGAGACTATCTCCCGCAGGGAAGCTGCTACCATCAAATGTTTGCCCTCATTAGACTCCCCTCTGGAAGCGCTTTCACTGCAAGCTGCAGATTCCCTCCTAACATCAAGCTTTAGGATAGGGTGCTGAATTGTATCTTACTTTCGCCTAATAATGTGATTTTGGCAAAGAGACTATCTCCCGCAGAGAAGCTGCTACCATCAAATGTTTGCCCTCATTAGACTCCCCTCTGGAAGCGCTTTCACTGCAAGCTGCAGATTCCCTCCTAACAGCAAGCTTTAGGACAGTGTACTGAATTTTATCTTAACTGCGGCTAATAAGGCGATTTTGGCAAAGAGAATATCTCCCGCAGGGAAGCTGCTACCATCAAATGCTTGCCCTCCTTAGACTCCCCTCTGGAAGCGCTTTCACTGCAAGCTGCAGATTCCCTCCTAACAGCAAGCTTTAGGATAGGGTACTGAATTGTAACTTACTTTCGCCTAATAATGCGATTTTGGCAAAGAGAGTATCTCCCGCAGGGAAGCTGCTACCATCAAATGTTTGCCCTCATTAGACTCCCCTCTGGAAGCGCTTTCACTGCAAGCTGCAGATTCCCTCCTAACAGCAAGCTTTAGGATAGGGTACTGAATTGTAACTTACTTTCGCCTAATAATGCGATTTTGGCAAAGAGACTATCTCCCGCAGGGAAGCTGCTACCATCAAATATTTGCCCTCATTAGACTCTCCTCTGGAAGCGCTTTCACTGCAAGCTGCAGATTCCCTCCTAACAGCAAGCTTTAGGATAGGGTACTGAATTGTAACTTACTTTCGCCTAATAATGCGATTTTGGCAAAGAGACTATCTCCCGCAGGGAAGCTGCTACCATCAAATGTTTGCCCTCATTAGACTCCCCTCTGGAAGCGCTTTCACTGCAAGCTGCAGATTCCCTCCTAACAGCAAGCTTTAGGATAGGGTACAGAATTGTAACTTACTTTCGCCTAATAATGCGATTTTGGCAAAGAGAGTATCTCCCGCAGGGAAGCTGCTACCATCAAATGTTTGCCCTCATTAGACTCCCCTCTGGAAGCGCTTTCACTGCAAGCTGCAGATTCCCTCCTAACAGCAAGCTTTAGGATAGGGTACTGAATTGTAACTTACTTTCGCCTAATAATGCGATTTTGGCAAAGAGAGTATCTCCCGCAGGGAAGCTGCTACCATCAAATCTTTGCCCTCATTAGACTCCCCTCTGGAAGCGCTTTCACTGCAAGCTGCAGATTCCCTCCTAAGAGCAAGCTTTAGGACAGTGTACTGAATTGTAACTTAACTGCGGTTAATAAGGCGATTTTGGCAAAGAGAATATCTCCCGCAGGGAAGCTGCTACCATCAAATGTTTGCCCTCATTAGACTCCCCTCTGGAAGCGCTTTCACTGCAAGCTGCAGATTCCCTCCTAACAGCAAGCTTTAGGATAGGGTACTGAATTGTAACTTACTTTCGCCTAATAATGCGATTTTGGCAAAGAGACTATCTCCCGCAGGGAAGCTGCTACCATCAAATGTTTGCCCTCATTAGACTCCCCTCTGGAAGCGCTTTCACTGCAACCTGCAGATTCCCTCCTAACAGCAAGCTTTAGGATAGGGTACTGAATTGTAGCTTACTTTCGCCTAATAATGCGATTTTGGCAAAGAGAGAATCTCCCGCAGGGAAGCTGCTACCATCAAATGTTTGCCCTCATTAGACTCCCCTCTGGAAGTGCTTTCACTGCAAGCTGCAGATTCCCTCCTAACAGCAAGCTTTAGGATAGGGTACTGAATTGTAACTTACTTTCGCCTAATAATGCGATTTTGGCAAAGAGAGTATCACCCGCAGGGAAGCTGCTACCATCAAATGTTTGCCCTCATTAGATTCCCCTCTGGAAGCGCTTTCACTGCAAGCTGCGGATTCCCTCCTAACAGCAAGCTTTAGGACAGTGTACTGAATTGTAACTTAACTGCGGCTAATAAGGCGATTTTGGCAAAGAGAATATCTCCCGCAGGGAAGCTGCTACCATCAAATGCTTGCCCTCATTAGACTCCCCTCTGGAAGCGCTTTCACTGCAAGCTGCAGATTCCCTCCTAACAGCAAGCTTTAGGATAGGGTACTGAATTGTATCTTACTTTCGCCTAATAATGCGATTTTGGCAAAGAGAGTATCTCCCGCAGGGAAGCTGCTACCATCAAATGTTTGCCCTCATTAGACTCCCCTCTGGAAGCGCTTTCACTGCAAGCTGCCGATTCCCTCCTAACAGCAAGCTTTAGGATAGGGTACTGAATTGTAACTCAACTGCGGCTAATAAGGCGATTTTGGCAAAGAGAGAATCTCCCGCAGGGAAGCTGCTACCATCAAATGTTTGCCCTCCTTAGACTCCCCTCTGGAAGCGCTTTCACTGCAAGCTGCAGATTCCCTCCTAACAGCAAGCTTTAGGACAGTGTACTGAATTGTAACTTAACTGCGGCTAATAAGGCGATTTTGGCAAAGAGAGTATCTCCCGCAGGGAAGCTGCTACCATCAAATGTTTGCCCTCCTTAGACTCCCCTCTGGAAGCGCTTTCACTGCAAGCTGCAGATTCCCTCCTAACAGCAAGCTTTAGGATAGGGTACTGAATTGTAACTTACTTTCGCCTAATAATGCGATTTTGGCAAAGAGAGTATCTCCCGCAGGGAAGCTGCTACCATCAAATCTTTGCCCTCATTAGACTCCCCTCTGGAAGCGCTTTCACTGCAAGCTGCAGATTCCCTCCTAACAGCAAGCTTTAGGATAGGGTACTGAATTGTAACTTACTTTCGCCTAATAATGCGATTTTGACAAAGAGACTATCTCCCGCAGGGAAGCTGATACCATCAAATGTTTGCCCTCATTAGACTCCCCTCTGGAAGCGCTTTCACTGCAAGCTGCAGATTCCCTCCTAACAGCAAGCTTTAGGATAGGGTACTGAATTGTAACTTACTTTCGCCTAATAATGCGATTTTGGCAAAGAGAGTATCTCCCGCAGGGAAGCTGCTACCATCAAATGTTTGCCCTCATTAGACTCCCCTCTGGAAGCGCTTTCACTGCAAGCTGCAGATTCCCTCCTAACAGCAAGCTTTAGGATAGGGTACTGAATTGTAACTTAACTGCGGCTAATAAGGTGATTTTGGCAAAGAGAGTATCTCCCGCAAGGAAGCTGTTACCATCAAATGTTTGCCCTCATTAGACTCCCCTCTGGAAGCGCTTTCACTGCAAGCTGCAGATTCCCTCCTAACAGCAAGCTTTAGGATAGGGTACTGAATTGTAGCTTACTTTCGCCTAATAATGCGATTTTGGCAAAGAGAGAATCTCCCGCAGGGAAGCTGCTACCATCAAATGTTTGCCCTCATTAGACTCCCCTCTGGAAGTGCTTTCACTGCAAGCTGCAGATTCCCTCCTAACAGCAAGCTTTAGGATAGGGTACTGAATTGTAACTTACTTTCGCCTAATAATGCGATTTTGGCAAAGAGAGTATCACCCGCAGGGAAGCTGCTACCATCAAATGTTTGCCCTCATTAGACTCCCCTCTGGAAGCGCTTTCACTGCAAGCTGCGGATTCCCTCCTAACAGCAAGCTTTAGGACAGTGTACTGAATTGTAACTTAACTGCGGCTAATAAGGCGATTTTGGCAAAGAGAATATCTCCCGCAGGGAAGCTGCTACCATCAAATGCTTGCCCTCATTAGACTCCCCTCTGGAAGCGCTTTCACTGCAAGCTGCAGATTCCCTCCTAACAGCAAGCTTTAGGATAGGGTACTGAATTGTATCTTACTTTCGCCTAATAATGCGATTTTGGCAAAGAGAGTATCTCCCGCAGGGAAGCTGCTACCATCAAATGTTTGCCCTCATTAGACTCCCCTCTGGAAGCGCTTTCACTGCAAGCTGCCGATTCCCTCCTAACAGCAAGCTTTAGGATAGGGTACTGAATTGTAACTCAACTGCGGCTAATAAGGCGATTTTGGCAAAGAGAGAATCTCCCGCAGGGAAGCTGCTACCATCAAATGTTTGCCCTCCTTAGACTCCCCTCTGGAAGCGCTTTCACTGCAAGCTGCAGATTCCCTCCTAACAGCAAGCTTTAGGACAGTGTACTGAATTGTAACTTAACTGCGTCTAATAAGGCGATTTTGGCAAAGAGAGTATCTCCCGCAGGGAAGCTGCTACCATCAAATGTTTGCCCTCCTTAGACTCCCCTCTGGAAGCGCTTTCACTGCAAGCTGCAGATTCCCTCCTAACAGCAAGCTTTAGGATAGGGTACTGAATTGTAACTTACTTTCGCCTAATAATGCGATTTTGGCAAAGAGAGTATCTCCCGCAGGGAAGCTGCTACCATCAAATCTTTGCCCTCATTAGACTCCCCTCTGGAAGCGCTTTCACTGCAAGCTGCAGATTCCCTCCTAACAGCAAGCTTTAGGATAGGGTACTGAATTGTAACTTACTTTCGCCTAATAATGCGATTTTGACAAAGAGACTATCTCCCGCAGGGAAGCTGCTACCATCAAATGTTTGCCCTCATTAGACTCCCCTCTGGAAGCGCTTTCACTGCAAGCTGCAGATTCCCTCCTAACAGCAAGCTTTAGGATAGGGTACTGAATTGTAACTTACTTTCGCCTAATAATGCGATTTTGGCAAAGAGAGTATCTCCCGCAGGGAAGCTGCTACCATCAAATGTTTGCCCTCATTAGACTCCCCTCTGGAAGCGCTTTCACTGCAAGCTGCAGATTCCCTCCTAACAGCAAGCTTTAGGATAGGGTACTGAATTGTAACTTAACTGCGGCTAAAAAGGTGATTTTGGCAAAGAGAGTATCTCCCGCAAGGAAGCTGTTACCATCAAATGTTTGCCCTCATTAGACTCCCCTCTGGAAGCGCTTTCACTGCAAGCTGCAGATTCCCTCCTAACAGCAAGCTTTAGGATAGGGTACTGAATTGTATCTTACTTTCGCCTAATAATGCGATTTTGGCAAAGAGACTATCTCCCGCAGGGAAGCTGCTACCATCAAATATTTGCCCTCATTAGACTCCCCTCTGGAAGCGCTTTCACTGCAAGCTGCAGATTCCCTCCTAACAGCAAGCTTTAGGATAGGGTACTGAATTGTAACTTACTTTCGCCTAATAATGCGATTTTGGCAAAGAGACTATCTCCCGCAGGGAAGCTGCTACCATCAAATGTTTGCCCTCATTAGACTCCCCTCTGGAAGCGCTTTCACTGCAAGCTGCAGATTCCCTCCTAACAGCAAGCTTTAGGATAGGGTACTGAATTGTAACTTAACTGCGGCTAATAAGGCGATTTTGGCAAAGAGAATATCTCCCGCAGGGAAGCTGCTACCATCAAATGTTTGCCCTCATTAGACTCCCCTCTGGAAGCGCTTTCACTGCAAGCTGCAGATTCCCTCCTAACAGCAAGCTTAGGGATAGGGTACTGAATTGTAACTTACTTTCGCCTAATAATGCGATTTTGGCAAAGAGAGTATCTCCCGCAGGGAAGCTGCTACCATCAAATGTTTGCCCTCATTAGACTCCCCTCTGGAAGCGCTTTCACTGCAAGCTGCAGATTCCCTCCTAACAGCAAGCTTTAGGATAGGGTACTGAAATGTAACTTACTTTCGCCTAATAATGCGATTTTGGCAAAGAGAGTATCTCCCGCAGGGAAGCTGCTACCATCAAATCTTTGCCCTCATTAGACTCCCCTCTGGAAGCGCTTTCACTGCAAGCTGCAGATTCCCTCCTAACAGCAAGCTTTAGGATAGGGTACTGAATTGTAACTTACTTTCGCCTAATAATGCGATTTTGGCAAAGAGAGTATCTCCCGCAGGGAAGCTGCTACCATCAAATGTTTGCCCTCATTAGACTCCCCTCTGGAAGCGCTTTCACTGCAAGCTGCAGATTACCTCCTAACAGCAAGCTGTAGGACAGTGTACTGAATTGTAACTTAACTGCGGCTAATAAGGCGATTTTGGCAAAGAGAATATCTCCAGCAGGGAAGCTGCTACCATCAAATGCTTGCCCTCATTAGACTCCCCTCTGGAAGCGCTTTCACTGCAAGCTGCAGATTCCCTCCTAACAGCAAGCTTTAGGATAGGGTACTGAATTGTAACTTACTTTCGCCTAATAATGCGATTTTGGCAAAGAGAGTATCTCCCGCAGGGAAGCTGTTACCATCAAATGTTTGCCCTCGTTAGACTACCCTCTGGAAGCGCTTTCACTGCAAGCTGCAGATTCCCTCCTAACAGCAAGCTTTAGGATAGGGTACTGAATTGTAACTTACTTTCGCCTAATAATTCAATTTTGGCAAAGAGATTATCTCCCGCAGGGAAGCTGCTACATTCAAATGTTTGCCCTCATTAGACTCCCCTCTGGAAGCGCTTTCACTGCAAGCTGCAGATTCCCTCCTAACAGCAAGCTTTAGGATAGGGTACTGAATTGTAACTTACTTTCACATAATAATGAGATTTTGGCAAAGAGAGTATCTCCCGCAGGGAAGCTGCTACCATCAAATGTTTGCCCTCATTAGACTCCCCTCTGGAAGCGCTTTCACTGCAAGCTGCAGATTCCCTCCTAACAGCAAGCTTTAGGATAGGGTACTGAATTGTAACTTACTTTCACATAATAATGCGATTTTGGCAAAGAGAGTATCTCCCGCAGGGAAGCTGCTACCATCAAATGTTTGCCCTCATTAGACTCCCCTCTGGAAGCGCTTTCACTGCAAGCTGCAGATTCCCTCCTAACAGCAAGCTTTAGGATAGGGTACTGAATTGTAACTTACTTTCGCCTAATAATGCGATTTTGGCAAAGAGAGTATCTCCCGCAGGGAAGCTGCTACCATCAAATGTTTGCCCTCATTAGACTCCCCTCTGGAAGCGCTTTCACTGCAAGCTGCAGATTCCCTCCTAACAGCAAGCTTTAGGATAGGGTACTGAATTGTAACTTACTTTCGCCTAATAATGCGATTTTGGCAAAGAGACTATCTCCCGCAGGGAAGCTGCTACCATCAAATATTTGCCCTCATTAGACTCTCCTCTGGAATCGCTTTCACTGCAAGCTGCAGATTCCCTCCTAACAGCAAGCTTTAGGATAGGGTACTGAATTGTAACTTACTTTCGCCTAATAATGCGATTTTGGCAAAGAGAGTATCTCCCGCAGGGAAGCTGCTACCATCAAATGTTTGCCCTCATTAGACTCCCCTCTGGAAGCGCTTTCACTGCAAGCTGCAGATTCCCTCCTAACAGCAAGCTTTAGGATAGGGTACTGAATTGTAACTTAACTGCGGCTAATAAGGCGATTTTGGCAAAGAGAGTATCTCCCGCAGGGAAGCTGCTACCATCAAATGTTTGCCCTCATTAGACTCCCCTCTGGAAGCGCTTTCACTGCAAGCTGCAGATTCCCTCCTAACAGCAAGCTTTAGGATAGGGTACTGAATTGTAACTTACTTTCGCCTAATAATGCGATTTTGGCAAAGAGACTATCTCCCGCAGGGAAGCTGCTACCATCAAATGTTTGCCCTCATTAGACTCCCCTCTGGAAGCGCTTTCACTGCAAGCTGCAGATTCCTTCCTAACAGCAAGCTTTAGGATAGGGTACTGAATTGTAACTTACTTTCGCCTAATAATGTGATTTTGGCAAAGAGAGTATCTCCCGCAGGGAAGCTGCTACCATCAAATGTTTGCCCTCATTAGACTCCCCTCTGGAAGCGCTTTCACTGCAAGCTGCAGATTCCCTCCTAACAGCAAGCTTTAGGATAGGGTACTGAATTGTAACTTACTTTCGCCTAATAATGCGATTTTGGCAAAGAGACTATCTCTCGCATGGAAGCTGCTACCATCAAATATTTGCCCTCATTAGACTCTCCTCTGGAAGCGCTTTCACTGCAAGCTGCAGATTCCCTCCTAACAGCAAGCTTTAGGATAGGGTACTGAATTGTAACTTACTTTCGCCTAATAATGCGATTTTGTCAAAGAGAGTATCTCCCGCAGGGAAGCTGCTACATTGAAATGTTTGCCCTCATTAGACTCCCCTCTGGAAGCGCTTTCACTGCAAGCTGCAGATTCCCTCCTAACAGCAAGCTTTAGGATAGGGTACTGAATTGTAACTTACTTTCGCCTAATAATGCGATTTTGGCAAAGAGAGTATCTCCCGCAGGGAAGCTGCTACCATCAAATGTTTGCCCTCATTAGACTCCCCTCTGGAAGCGCTTTCACTGCAAGCTGCAGATTCCCTCCTAACAGCAAGCTTTAGGACAGTGTACTGAATTGTAACTTAACTGCGGTTAATAAGGCGATTTTGGCAAAGAGAATATCTCCCGCAGGGAAGCTGCTACCATCAAATGTTTGCCCTCATTAGACTCCCCTCTGGAAGCGCTTTCACTGCAAGCTGCAGATTCCCTCCTAACAGCAAGCTTTAGGATAGGGTACTGAATTGTAACTTACTTTCGCCTAATAATGCGATTTTGGCAAAGAGATTATCTCCCGCAGGGAAGCTGTTACCATCAAATGTTTGCCCTCGTTAGACTCCCCTCTGGAAGCGCTTTCACTGCAAGCTGCAGATTCCCTCCTAACAGCAAGGTTTAGGATAGGGTACTGAATTGTAACTTACTTTCGCCTAATAATTCGATTTTGGCAAAGAGATTATCTCCGCCAGGGAAGCTGCTACATTCAAATGTTTGCCCTCATTAGACTCCGCTCTGGAAGCGCTTTCACTGCAAGCTGCAGATTCCCTCCTAACAGCAAGCTTTAGGATAGGGTACTGAATTGTAACTTACTTTCACCTAATAATGCGATTATGGCAAAGAGAGTATCTCCCGCAGGGAAGCTGCTACCATCAAATCTTTGCCCTCATTAGAGTACCCTCTGGAAGCGCTTTCACTGCAAGCTGCAGATTCCCTCCTAACAGCAAGCTTTAGGATAGGGTACTGAATTGTAACTTAACTGCGGCTAATAAGGCGATTTTGGCAAAGAGAATATCTCCCGCAGGGAAGCTGTTACCATCAAATGTTTGCCCTCATTAGACTCCCCTCTGGAACCGCTTTCACTGCAAGCTGCAGATTCCCTCCTAACAGCAAGCTTTAGGACAGTGTACTGAATTGTAACTTAACTGCGGTTAATAAGGCGATTTTGGCAAAGAGAATATCTCCCGCAGGGAAGCTGCTACCATCAAATGCTTGCCCTCATTAGACTCCCCTCTGGAAGCGCTTTCACTGCAAGCTGCAGATTCCCTCCTAACAGCAAGCTTTAGGATAGGGTACTGAATTGTAACTTACTTTTGCCTAATAATGCGATTTTGGCAAAGAGAGTATCTCCCGCAGGGAAGCTGCTACCATCAAATGTTTGCCCTCCTTAGACTCCCTTCTGGAAGCGCTTTCACTGCAAGCTGCAGATTCCCTCCTAACAGCAAGTTTAGGATAGGGTACTGAATTCTAACTTACTTTCGCCTAATAATGCGATTTTGGCAAAGAGAGTATCTCCCGCAGGGAAGCTGCTAACATCAAATGTTTGCCCTCCTTAGACTCCCCTCTGGAAGTGCTTTCACTGCAAGCTGCAGATTCCCTCCTAACAGCAAGCTTTAGGATAGGGTACTGAATTGTAACTTACTTTCGCATAATAATGCGATTTTGGCAAAGAGACTATCTCCCGCAGGGAAGCTGCTACCATCAAATGTTTGCCCTCATTAGACTCCCCTCTGGAAGCACTTTCACTGCAAGCTGCAGATTCCCTCCTAACAGCAAGCTTTAGGATAGGGTACTGAATTGTAACTTACTTTCGCATAATAATGCGATTTTGGCAAAGAGACTATCTCCCGCAGGGAAGCTGCTACCATCAAATGTTTGCCCTCATTAGACTCCCCTCTGGAAGCGCTTTCACTGCAAGCTGCAGATTCCCTCCTAACAGCAAGCTTTAGGACAGTGTACTGAATTGTACTTAACTGCGGCTAATAAGGCGATTTTGGCAAAGAGAATATCTCCCGCAGGGAAGCTGCTACCATCAAATGCTTGCCCTCATTAGACTCCCCTCTGGAAGCGCTTTCACTGCAAGCTGCAGATTCCCTCCTAACAGCAAGCTTTAGGATAGGGTACTGAATTGTAACTTACTTTCGCCTAATAATGCGATTTTGGAAAAGAGAGTATCTCCCGCAGGGAAGCTGTTACCATCAAATGTTTGCCCTCGTTAGACTCCCCTCTGGAAGCACTTTCACTGCAAGCTGCAGATTCCCTCCTAACAGCAAGGTTTAGGATAGGGTACTGAATTGTAACTTACTTTCGCCTAATAATGCGATTATGGCAAAGAGATTATCTCCGCCAGGGAAGCTGCTACATTCAAATGTTTGCCCTCATTAGACTCCGCTCTGGAAGCGCTTTCACTGCAAGCTGCAGATTCCCTCCTAACAGCAAGCTTTAGGATAGGGTACTGAATTGTAACTTACTTTCGCCTAATAATGCGATTTTGGCAAAGAGACTATCTCCCGCAGGGAAGCTGCTACCATCAAATGTTTGCCCTCATTAGACTCCCCTCTGGAAGCGCTTTCACTGCAAGCTGCAGATTCCCTCCTAACAGCAAGCTTTAGGATAGGGTACTGAATTGTATCTTAACTGCGGCTAATAAGGCGATTTTGGCAAAGAGAATATCTCCCGCAGGGAAGCTGTTACCATCAAATGTTTGCCCTCATTAGACTCCCCTCTGGAACCGCTTTCACTGCAAGCTGCAGATTCCCTCCTAACAGCAAGCTTTAGGATAGGGTACTGATTTGTAACTTACTTTCGCCTAATAATGCGATTTTGGCAAAGAGACTATCTCCCGCAGGGAAGCTGCTACCATCAAATGTTTGCCCTCATTAGACTCCCCTCTGGAAGCGCTTTCACTGCAAGCTGCAGATTCCCTCCTAACAGCAAGCTTTAGGATAGGGTACTGAATTGTAACTTACTTTCGCCTAATAATGCGATTTTGGCAAAGAGACTATCTCCCGCAGGGAAGCTGCTACATTCAAATGTTTGCCCTCATTAGACTCCCCTCTGGAAGCGCTTTCACTGCAAGCTGCAGATTCCCTCCTAACAGCAAGCTTTAGGATAGGGTACTGAATTGTAACTTAATTGCGGCTAATAAGGCGATATTGGCAAAGAGAATATCTCCCGCAGGGAAGCTGTTACCATCAAATGTTTGCCCTCATTAGACTCCCCTCTGGAAGCGCTTTCACTGCAAGCTGCAGATTCCCTCCTAACAGCAAGCTTTAGGACAGGGTACTGAATTGTAACTTTCTTTCGCCTAATAATGCGATTTTGGCAAAGAGAGTATCTCCCGCAGGGAAGCTGCTACCATCAAATGTTTGCCCTCATTAGACTCCCCTCTGGAAGCGCTTTCACTGCAAGCTGCAGATTCCCTCCTAACAGCAAGCTTTAGGATAGGGTACTGAATTGTAACTTACTTTCGCCTAATAATGCGATTTTGGCAAAGAGACTATCTCCCGCAGGGAAGCTGCTACCATCAAATGTTTGCCCTCATTAGACTCCCCTCTGGAAGCGCTTTCACTGCAAGCTGCAGATTCCCTCCTAACAGCAAGCTTTAGGATAGGGTACTGAATTGTAACTTAACTGCGGCTAATAAGGCGATTTTGGCAAAGAGAATATCTCCCGCAGGGAAGCTGCTACCATCAAATGTTTGCCCTCATTAGACTCCCCTCTGGAAGCGCTTTCACTGCAAGCTGCAGATTCCCTCCTAACAGCAAGCTGTAGGACAGTGTACTGAATTGTAACTTACTTTCGCCTAATAATGCGATTTTGGCAAAGAGACTATCTCCCGCAGGGAAGCTGCTACCATCAAATGTTTGCCCTCATTAGACTCCCCTCTGGAAGCGCTTTCACTGCAAGCCGCAGATTCCCTCCTAACAGCAAGCTTTAGGATAGGGTACTGAATTGTAACTTAACTGCGTCTAATAATGCGATTTTGGCAAAGAGAATATCTCCCGCAGGGAAGCTGCTACCATCAAATGCTTGCCCTCATTAGACTCCCCTCTGGAAGCGCTTTCACTGCAAGCTGCAGATTCCCTCCTAACAGCAAGCTTTAGGATAGGGTACTGAATTGTAACTTACTTTCGCCTAATAATGCGATTTTGGCAAAGAGACTATCTCCCGCAGGGAAGCTGCTACCATCAAATATTTGCCCTCATTACACTCTCCTCTGGAAGCGCTTTCACTGCAAGCTGCAGATTCCCTCCTAACAGCAAGCTTTAGGATAGGGTACTGAATTGTAACTTACTTTCGCCTAATAATGCGATTTTGGAAAAGAGACTATCTCCCGCAGGGGAGCTGCTACCATCAAATGTTTGCCCTCATTAGACTCCCCTCTGGAAGTGCTTTCACTGCAAGCTGCAGATTCCCTCCTAACAGCAAGCTTTAGGATAGGGTACTGAATTGTAACTTACTTTCGCCTAATAAGGCGATTTTGGCAAAGAGACTATCTCCCGCAGGGAAGCTGCTACCATCAAATGTTTGCCCTCCTTAGACTCCCCTCTGGAAGCGCTTTCACTGCAAGCTGCAGATTCCCTCCTAACAGCAAGCTTTAGGATAGTGTACTGAATTGTAACTTACTTTCGCCTAATAATGCAATTTTGGAAAAGAGACTATCTCCCGCAGGGAAGCTGCTACAATCAAATATTTGCCCTCATTAGACTCTCCTCTGGAAGCGCTTTCACTGCAAGCTGCAGATTCCCTCCTAATAGCAAGCTTTAGGATAGGGTACTGAATTGTAACTTACTTTCGCCTAATAATGCGATTTTGGAAAAGAGACTATCTCCCGCAGGGAAGCTGCTACCATCAAATGCTTGCCCTCATTAGACTCCCCTCTGGAAGCGCTTTCACTGCAAGCTGCAGATTCCCTCCTAACAGCAAGCTTTAGGATAGGGTACTGAATTGTATCTTACTTTCGCCTAATAATGCGATTTTGGCAAAGAGAATATCACCCGCAGGGAAGCTGCTAACATCAAATGTTTGCCCTCATTAGACTCCCCTCCGGAAGCGCTTTCACTGCAAGCTGCAGATTCCCTCCTAACAGAAAGCTGTAGGACAGCGTTCTGAATTGTAACTTAACTGCGTCTAATAAGGCGATTTTGGAAAAGAGACTATCTCCCGCAGGGAAGCTGCTACCATCAAATGTTTGCCCTCATTAGACTCCCCTCTGGAAGCGCTTTCACTGCAAGCTGAAGATTCCCTCCTAACAGCAAGCTTTAGGATAGGGTACTGAATTGTAACTTACTTTCGCCTAATAATGCGATTTTGGCAAAGAGAGTATCTCCCGCAGGGAAGCTGCTAACATCAAATGTTTGCCCTCATTAGACTCCCCTCTGGAAGCGCTTTCACTGCAAGCTGAAGATTCCCTCCTAACAGCAAGCTTTAGGATAGGGTACTGAATTGTAACTTACTTTCGCCTAATAATGCGATTTTGGCAAAGAGAGTATCTCCCGCAGGGAAGCTGCTAACATCAAATGTTTGCCCTCATTAGACTCCCCTCTGGAAGCGCTTTCACTGCAAGCTGCAGATTCCCTCCTAACAGCAAGCTTTAGGACAGTGTACTGAATTGTACTTAACTGCGGCTAATAAGGCGATTTTGGCAAAGAGAATATCTCCCGCAGGGAAGCTGCTACCATCAAATGCTTGCCCTCATTAGACTCCCCTCTGGAAGCGCTTTCACTGCAAGCTGCAGATTCCCTCCTAACAGCAAGCTTTAGGATAGGGTACTGAATTGTAACTTACTTTCGCCTAATAATGCGATTTTGGCAAAGAGAGTATCTCCCGCAGGGAAGCTGTTACCATCAAATGTTTGCCCTCGTTAGACTCCCCTCTGGAAGCACTTTCACTGCAAGCTGCAGATTCCCTCCTAACAGCAAGGTTTAGGATAGGGTACTGAATTGTAACTTACTTTCGCCTAATAATGCGATTATGGCAAAGAGATTATCTCCGCCAGGGAAGCTGCTACCATCAAATGTTTGCCCTCATTAGACTCCGCTCTGGAAGCGCTTTCACTGCAAGCTGCAGATTCCCTCCTAACAGCAAGCTTTAGGATAGGGTACTGAATTGTAACTTACTTTCGCCTAATAATGCGATTTTGGCAAAGAGACTATCTCCCGCAGGGAAGCTGCTACCATCAAATGTTTGCCCTCATTAGACTCCCCTCTGGAAGCGCTTTCACTGCAAGCTGCAGATTCCCTCCTAACAGCAAGCTTTAGGATAGGGTACTGAATTGTATCTTAACTGCGGCTAATAAGGCGATTTTGGCAAAGAGAATATCTCCCGCAGGGAAGCTGCTACCATCAAATGTTTGCCCTCATTAGACTCCCCTCTGGAAGCGCTTTCACTGCAAGCTGCAGATTCCCTCCTAACAGCAAGCTTTAGGATAGGGTACTGAATTGTAACTTACTTTCGCCTAATAATGCGATTTTGGCAAAGAGACTATCTCCCGCAGGGAAGCTGCTACATTCAAATGTTTGCCCTCATTAGACTCCCCTCTGGAAGCGCTTTCACTGCAAGCTGCAGATTCCCTCCTAACAGCAAGCTTTAGGATAGGGTACTGAATTGTAACTTAATTGCGGCTAATAAGGCGATATTGGCAAAGAGAATATCTCCCGCAGGGAAGCTGTTACCATCAAATGTTTGCCCTCATTAGACTCCCCTCTGGAAGCGCTTTCACTGCAAGCTGCAGATTCCCTCCTAACAGCAAGCTTTAGGACAGGGTACTGAATTGTAACTTTCTTTCGCCTAATAATGCGATTTTGGCAAAGAGAGTATCTCCCGCAGGGAAGCTGCTACCATCAAATGTTTGCCCTCATTAGACTCCCCTCTGGAAGCGCTTTCACTGCAAGCTGCAGATTCCCTCCTAACAGCAAGCTTTAGGATAGGGTACTGAATTGTAACTTACTTTCGCCTAATAATGCGATTTTGGCAAAGAGACTATCTCCCGCAGGGAAGCTGCTACCATCAAATGTTTGCCCTCATTAGACTCCCCTCTGGAAGCGCTTTCACTGCAAGCTGCAGATTCCCTCCTAACAGCAAGCTTTAGGATAGGGTACTGAATTGTAACTTAACTGCGGCTAATAAGGCGATTTTGGCAAAGAGAATATCTCCCGCAGGGAAGCTGCTACCATCAAATGTTTGCCCTCATTAGACTCCCCTCTGGAAGCGCTTTCACTGCAAGCTGCAGATTCCCTCCTAACAGCAAGCTGTAGGACAGTGTACTGAATTATAACTTACTTTCGCCTAATAATGCGATTTTGGCAAAGAGACTATCTCCCGCAGGGAAGCTGCTACCATCAAATGTTTGCCCTCATTAGACTCCCCTCTGGAAGCGCTTTCACTGCAAGCCGCAGATTCCCTCCTAACAGCAAGCTTTAGGATAGGGTACTGAATTGTAACTTAACTGCGTCTAATAATGCGATTTTGGCAAAGAGAATATCTCCCGCAGGGAAGCTGCTACCATCAAATGCTTGCCCTCATTAGACTCCCCTCTGGAAGCGCTTTCACTGCAAGCTGCAGATTCCCTCCTAACAGCAAGCTTTAGGATAGGGTACTGAATTGTAACTTACTTTCGCCTAATAATGCGATTTTGGCAAAGAGACTATCTCCCGCAGGGAAGCTGCTACCATCAAATATTTGCCCTCATTACACTCTCCTCTGGAAGCGCTTTCACTGCAAGCTGCAGATTCCCTCCTAACAGCAAGCTTTAGGATAGGGTACTGAATTGTAACTTACTTTCGCCTAATAATGCGATTTTGGAAAAGAGACTATCTCCCGCAGGGGAGCTGCTACCATCAAATGTTTGCCCTCATTAGACTCCCCTCTGGAAGTGCTTTCACTGCAAGCTGCAGATTCCCTCCTAACAGCAAGCTTTAGGATAGGGTACTGAATTGTAACTTACTTTCGCCTAATAATGCGATTTTGGCAAAGAGACTATCTCCCGCAGGGAAGCTGCTACCATCAAATGTTTGCCCTCCTTAGACTCCCCTCTGGAAGCGCTTTCACTGCAAGCTGCAGATTCCCTCCTAACAGCAAGCTTTAGGATAGGGTACTGAATTGTAACTTACTTTCGCCTAATAATGCAATTTTGGAAAAGAGACTATCTCCCGCAGGGAAGCTGCTACAATCAAATATTTGCCCTCATTAGACTCCCCTCTGGAAGCGCTTTCACTGCAAGCTGCAGATTCCCTCCTAATAGCAAGCTTTAGGATAGGGTACTGAATTGTAACTTACTTTCGCCTAATAATGCGATTTTGGAAAAGAGACTATCTCCCGCAGGGAAGCTGCTACCATCAAATGCTTGCCCTCATTAGACTCCCCTCTGGAAGCGCTTTCACTGCAAGCTGCAGATTCCCTCCTAACAGCAAGCTTTAGGATAGGGTACTGAATTGTATCTTACTTTCGCCTAATAATGCGATTTTGGCAAAGAGAATATCACCCGCAGGGAAGCTGCTAACATCAAATGTTTGCCCTCATTAGACTCCCCTCCGGAAGCGCTTTCACTGCAAGCTGCAGATTCCCTCCTAACAGAAAGCTGTAGGACAGCGTTCTGAATTGTAACTTAACTGCGTCTAATAAGGCGATTTTGGCAAAGAGACTATCTCCCGCAGGGAAGCTGCTACCGTCAAATGTTTGCCCTCATTAGACTCCCCTCTGGAAGCGCTTTCACTGCAAGCTGCAGATTCCCTCCTAACAGCAAGCTTTAGGATAGGGTACTGAATTGTATCTTAATTTATCATAATAATGCAATTATGGTAAAGAGAGTATCTCCCGCAGGGAAGCTGCTACCATCAAATATTTGCCCTCATTAGACTCCCCTCTGGAAGCGCTTTCACTGCAAGCTGCAGATTCCATCCTAACAGCAAGCTTTAGGATAGGGTACTGAATTGTAACTTACTTTCGCCTAATAATGCGATTTTGGCAAAGAGAGTATCTCCCGCAGGGAAGCTGCTACCATCAAATGTTTGCCCTCATTAGACTCCCCTCTGGAAGCGCTTTCACTGCAAGCTGCAGATTCCATCCTAACAGCAAGCTTTAGGATAGGGTACTGAATTGTATCTTAACTGCGGCTAATAATGCGATTATGTCAAAGAGAATATCTCCCGCAGGGAAGCTGCTACCATCAAATGCTTGCCCTCATTAGACTCTCCTCTGGAAGCGCTTTCACTGCAAGCTGCAGATTCCCTCCTAACAGCAAGCTTTAGGATAGTGTACTGAATTGTAACTTACTTTCGCCTAATAATGCGATTATGGAAAAGAGACTATCTCCCGCAGGGAAGCTGCTACCATCAAATGTTTGCCCTCATTAGACTCCCCTCTGGAAGCGCTTTCACTGCAAGCTGCAGATTCCCTCCTAACAGCAAGCTTTAGGATAGGGTACTGAATTGTAACTTACTTTCGCCTAATAATGCGATTTTGGCAAAGAGAGTATCTCCCGCAGGGAAGCTGCTACCATCAAATGTTTGCCCTCATTAGACTCCCCTCTGGAAGCGCTTTCACTGCAAGCTGCAGATTACCTCCTAACAGCAAGCTGTAGGACAGTGTACTGAATTGTAACTTAACTGCGGCTAATAAGGCGATTTTGGCAAAGAGAATATCTCCAGCAGGGAAGCTGCTACCATCAAATGTTTGCCCTCATTAGACTCCCCTCTGGAAGCGCTTTCACTGCAAGCTGCAGATTCCCTCCTAACAGCAAGCTTTAGGATAGGGTGCTGAATTGTAACTTACTTTCGCCTAATAATGCGATTTTGGCAAAGAGAGTATCTCCCGCAGGGAAGCTGTTACCATCAAATGTTTGCCCTCGTTAGACTACCCTCTGGAAGCGCTTTCACTGCAAGCTGCAGATTCCCTCCTAACAGCAAGCTTTAGGATAGGGTACTGAATTGTAACTTACTTTCGCCTAATAATTCAATTTTGGCAAAGAGATTATCTCCCGCAGGGAAGCTGCTACATTCAAATGTTTGCCCTCATTAGACTCCCCTCTGGAAGCGCTTTCACTGCAAGCTGCAGATTCCCTCCTAACAGCAAGCTTTAGGATAGGGTACTGAATTGTAACTTACTTTCACATAATAATGCGATTTTGGCAAAGAGAGTATCTCCCGCAGGGAAGCTGCTACCATCAAATGTTTGCCCTCATTAGACTCCCCTCTGGAAGCGCTTTCACTGCAAGCTGCAGATTCCCTCCTAACAGCAAGCTTTAGGATAGCGTACTGAATTGTAACTTACTTTCGCCTAATAATGCGATTTTGGCAAAGAGAGTATCTCCCGCAGGGAAGCTGCTACCATCAAATGTTTGCCCTCATTAGACTCCCCTCTGGAAGCGCTTTCACTGCAAGCTGCAGATTCCCTCCTAACAGCAAGCTTTAGGATAGGGTACTGAATTGTAACTTACTTTCGCCTAATAATGCGATTTTGGCAAAGAGACTATCTCCCGCAGGGAAGCTGCTACCATCAAATATTTGCCCTCATTAGACTCTCCTCTGGAATCGCTTTCACTGCAAGCTGCAGATTCCCTCCTAACAGCAAGCTTTAGGATAGGGTACTGAATTGTAACTTACTTTCGCCTAATAATGCGATTTTGGCAAAGAGAGTATCTCCCGCAGGGAAGCTGCTACCATCAAATGTTTGCCCTCATTAGACTCCCCTCTGGAAGCGCTTTCACTGCAAGCTGCAGATTCCCTCCTAACAGCAAGCTTTAGGATAGGGTACTGAATTGTAACTTAACTGCGGCTAATAAGGCGATTTTGGCAAAGAGAGTATCTCCCGCAGGGAAGCTGCTACCATCAAATGTTTGCCCTCATTAGACTCCCCTCTGGAAGCGCTTTCACTGCAAGCTGCAGATTCCCTCCTAACAGCAAGCTTTAGGATAGGGTACTGAATTGTAACTTACTTTCGCCTAATAATGCGATTTTGGCAAAGAGAGTATCTCCCGCAGGGAAGCTGCTACCATCAAATGTTTGCCCTCATTAGACTCCCCTCTGGAAGTGCTTTCACTGCAAGCTGCAGATTCCCTCCTAACAGCAAGCTTTAGGATAGGGTACTGAATTGTAACTTACTTTCGCCTAATAATGCGATTTTGGCAAAGAGACTATCTCCCGCAGGGAAGCTGCTACCATCAAATGTTTGCCCTCATTAGACTCCCCTCTGGAAGCACTTTCACTGCAAGCTGCAGATTCCCTCCTAACAGCAAGCTTTAGGATAGGGTACTGAATTGTAACTTACTTTCGCCTAATAATGCGATTTTGGCAAAGAGAGTATCTCCCGCAGGGAAGCTGCTACCATCAAATGTTTGCCCTCATTAGACTCCCCTCTGGAAGCGCTTTCACTGCAAGCTGCAGATTCCCTCCTAACAGCAAGCTTTAGGATAGGGTACTGAATTGTAACTTACTTTCGCCTAATAATGCGATTTTGGCAAAGAGACTATCTCCCGCAGGGAAGCTGCTACCATCAAATATTTGCCCTCATTAGATTCTCCTCTGGAAGCGCTTTCACTGCAAGCTGCAGATTCCCTCCTAACAGCAAGCTTTAGGATAGGGTACTGAATTGTAACTTACTTTCGCCTAATAATGCGATTTTGGCAAAGAGAGTATCTCCCGCAGGGAAGCTGCTACCATCAAATGTTTGCCCTCATTAGACTCCCCTCTGGAAGCGCTTTCACTGCAAGCTGCAGATTCCTTCCTAACAGCAAGCTTTAGGATAGGGTACTGAATTGTAACTTACTTTCGCCTAATAATGTGATTTTGGCAAAGAGAGTATCTCCCGCAGGGAAGCTGCTACCATCAAATGTTTGCCCTCATTAGACTCCCCTCTGGAAGCGCTTTCACTGCAAGCTGCAGATTCCCTCCTAACAGCAAGCTTTAGGATAGGGTACTGAATTGTAACTTACTTTCGCCTAATAATGCGATTTTGGCAAAGAGACTATCTCTCGCATGGAAGCTGCTACCATCAAATATTTGCCCTCATTAGACTCTCCTCTGGAAGCGCTTTCACTGCAAGCTGCAGATTCCCTCCTAACAGCAAGCTTTAGGATAGGGTACTGAATTGTAACTTACTTTCGCCTAATAATGCGATTTTGTCAAAGAGAGTATCTCCCGCAGGGAAGCTGCTACATTGAAATGTTTGCCCTCATTAGACTCCCCTCTGGAAGCGCTTTCACTGCAAGCTGCAGATTCCCTCCTAACAGCAAGCTTTAGGATAGGGTACTGAATTGTAACTTACTTTCGCCTAATAATGCGATTTTGGCAAAGAGAGTATCTCCCGCAGGGAAGCTGCTACCATCAAATGTTTGCCCTCATTAGACTCCCCTCTGGAAGCGCTTTCACTGCAAGCTGCAGATTCCCTCCTAACAGCAAGCTTTAGGACAGTGTACTGAATTGTAACTTAACTGCGGTTAATAAGGCGATTTTGGCAAAGAGAATATCTCCCGCAGGGAAGCTGTTACCATCAAATGTTTGCCCTCATTAGACTCCCCTCTGGAAGCGCTTTCACTGCAAGCTGCAGATTCCCTCCTAACAGCAAGCTTTAGGATAGGGTACTGAATTGTAACTTACTTTCGCCTAATAATGCGATTTTGGCAAAGAGATTATCTCCCGCAGGGAAGCTGTTACCATCAAATGTTTGCCCTCGTTAGACTCCCCTCTGGAAGCGCTTTCACTGCAAGCTGCAGATTCCCTCCTAACAGCAAGGTTTAGGATAGGGTACTGAATTGTAACTTACTTTCGCCTAATAATTCGATTTTGGCAAAGAGATTATCTCCGCCAGGGAAGCTGCTACATTCAAATGTTTGCCCTCATTAGACTCCGCTCTGGAAGCGCTTTCACTGCAAGCTGCAGATTCCCTCCTAACAGCAAGCTTTAGGATAGGGTACTGAATTGTAACTTACTTTCACCTAATAATGCGATTATGGCAAAAAGAGTATCTCCCGCAGGGAAGCTGCTACCATCAAATGTTTGCCCTCATTAGACTCCCCTCTGGAAGCGCTTTCACTGCAAGCTGCAGATTCCCTCCTAACAGCAAGCTTTAGGATAGGGTACTGAATTGTAACTTAACTGCGGCTAATAAGGCGATTTTGGCAAAGAGAATATCTCCCGCAGGGAAGCTGTTACCATCAAATGTTTGCCCTCATTAGACTCCCCTCTGGAAGTGCTTTCACTGCAAGCTGCAGATTCCCTCCTAACAGCAAGCTTTAGGATAGGGTACTGAATTGTAACTTACTTTCGCATAATAATGCGATTTTGGCAAAGAGACTATCTCCCGCAGGGAAGCTGCTACCATCAAATGTTTGCCCTCATTAGACTCCCCTCTGGAAGCACTTTCACTGCAAGCTGCAGATTCCCTCCTAACAGCAAGCTTTAGGATAGGGTACTGAATTGTAACTTACTTTCGCATAATAATGCGATTTTGGCAAAGAGACTATCTCCCGCAGGGAAGCTGCTACCATCAAATGTTTGCCCTCATTAGACTCCCCTCTGGAAGCGCTTTCACTGCAAGCTGCAGATTCCCTCCTAACAGCAAGCTTTAGGACAGTGTACTGAATTGTACTTAACTGCGGCTAATAAGGCGATTTTGGCAAAGAGAATATCTCCCGCAGGGAAGCTGCTACCATCAAATGCTTGCCCTCATTAGACTCCCCTCTGGAAGCGCTTTCACTGCAAGCTGCAGATTCCCTCCTAACAGCAAGCTTTAGGATAGGGTACTGAATTGTAACTTACTTTCGCCTAATAATGCGATTTTGGCAAAGAGACTATCTCCCGCAGGGAAGCTGCTACCATCAAATGTTTGCCCTCATTAGACTCCCCTCTGGAAGCGCTTTCACTGCAAGCTGCAGATTCCCTCCTAACAGCAAGCTTTAGGATAGGGTACTGAATTGTATCTTAACTGCGGCTAATAAGGCGATTTTGGCAAAGAGAATATCTCCCGCAGGGAAGCTGTTACCATCAAATGTTTGCCCTCATTAGACTCCCCTCTGGAACCGCTTTCACTGCAAGCTGCAGATTCCCTCCTAACAGCAAGCTTTAGGATAGGGTACTGAATTGTAACTTACTTTCGCCTAATAATGCGATTTTGGCAAAGAGACTATCTCCCGCAGCGAAGCTGCTACCATCAAATGTTTGCCCTCATTAGACTCCCCTCTGGAAGCGCTTTCACTGCAAGCTGCAGATTCCCTCCTAACAGCAAGCTTTAGGATAGGGTACTGAATTGTAACTTACTTTCGCCTAATAATGCGATTTTGGCAAAGAGACTATCTCCCGCAGGGAAGCTGCTACATTCAAATGTTTGCCCTCATTAGACTCCCCTCTGGAAGCGCTTTCACTGCAAGCTGCAGATTCCCTCCTAACAGCAAGCTTTAGGATAGGGTACTGAATTGTAACTTAACTGCGGCTAATAAGGCGATATTGGCAAAGAGAATATCTCCCGCAGGGAAGCTGTTACCATCAAATGTTTGCCCTCATTAGACTCCCCTCTGGAAGCGCTTTCACTGCAAGCTGCAGATTCCCTCCTAACAGCAAGCTTTAGGACAGGGTACTGAATTGTAACTTTCTTTCGCCTAATAATGCGATTTTGGCAAAGAGAGTATCTCCCGCAGGGAAGCTGCTACCATCAAATGTTTGCCCTCATTAGACTCCCCTCTGGAAGCGCTTTCACTGCAAGCTGCAGATTCCCTCCTAACAGCAAGCTTTAGGATAGGGTACTGAATTGTAACTTACTTTCGCCTAATAATGCGATTTTGGCAAAGAGACTATCTCCCGCAGGGAAGCTGCTACCATCAAATGTTTGCCCTCATTAGACTCCCCTCTGGAAGCGCTTTCACTGCAAGCTGCAGATTCCCTCCTAACAGCAAGCTTTAGGATAGGGTACTGAATTGTAACTTAACTGCGGCTAATAAGGCGATTTTGGCAAAGAGAATATCTCCCGCAGGGAAGCTGCTACCATCAAATGTTTGCCCTCATTAGACTCCCCTCTGGAAGCGCTTTCACTGCAAGCTGCAGATTCCCTCCTAACAGCAAGCTGTAGGACAGTGTACTGAATTGTAACTTACTTTCGCCTAATAATGCGATTTTGGCAAAGAGACTATCTCCCGCAGGGAAGCTGCTACCATCAAATGTTTGCCCTCATTAGACTCCCCTCTGGAAGCGCTTTCACTGCAAGCCGCAGATTCCCTCCTAACAGCAAGCTTTAGGATAGGGTACTGAATTGTAACTTAACTGCGTCTAATAATGCGATTTTGGCAAAGAGAATATCTCCCGCAGGGAAGCTGCTACCATCAAATGCTTGCCCTCATTAGACTCCCCTCTGGAAGCGCTTTCACTGCAAGCTGCAGATTCCCTCCTAACAGCAAGCTTTAGGATAGGGTACTGAATTGTAACTTACTTTCGCCTAATAATGCGATTTTGGCAAAGAGACTATCTCCCGCAGGGAAGCTGCTACCATCAAATATTTGCCCTCATTACACTCTCCTCTGGAAGCGCTTTCACTGCAAGCTGCAGATTCCCTCCTAACAGCAAGCTTTAGGATAGGGTACTGAATTGTAACTTACTTTCGCCTAATAATGCGATTTTGGAAAAGAGACTATCTCCCGCAGGGGAGCTGCTACCATCAAATGTTTGCCCTCATTAGACTCCCCTCTGGAAGTGCTTTCACTGCAAGCTGCAGATTCCCTCCTAACAGCAAGCTTTAGGATAGGGTACTGAATTGTAACTTACTTTCCCCTAATAATGCGATTTTGGCAAAGAGACTATCTCCCGCAGGGAAGCTGCTACCATCAAATGTTTGCCCTCCTTAGACTCCCCTCTGGAAGCGCTTTCACTGCAAGCTGCAGATTCCCTCCTAACAGCAAGCTTTAGGATAGGGTACTGAATTGTAACTTACTTTCGCCTAATAATGCAATTTTGGAAAAGAGACTATCTCCCGCAGGGAAGCTGCTACAATCAAATATTTGCCCTCATTAGACTCTCCTCTGGAAGCGCTTTCACTGCAAGCTGCAGATTCCCTCCTAATAGCAAGCTTTAGGATAGGGTACTGAATTGTAACTTACTTTCGCCTAATAATGCGATTTTGGAAAAGAGACTATCTCCCGCAGGGAAGCTGCTACCATCAAATGCTTGCCCTCATTAGACTCCCCTCTGGAAGCGCTTTCACTGCAAGCTGCAGATTCCCTCCTAACAGCAAGCTTTAGGATAGGGTACTGAATTGTATCTTACTTTCGCCTAATAATGCGATTTTGGCAAAGAGAATATCACCCGCAGGGAAGCTGCTAACATCAAATGTTTGCCCTCATTAGACTCCCCTCCGGAAGCGCTTTCACTGCAAGCTGCAGATTCCCTCCTAACAGAAAGCTGTAGGACAGCGTTCTGAATTGTAACTTAACTGCGTCTAATAAGGCGATTTTGGAAAAGAGACTATCTCCCGCAGGGAAGCTGCTACCATCAAATGTTTGCCCTCATTAGACTCCCCTCTGGAAGCGCTTTCACTGCAAGCTGCAGATTCCCTCCTAACAGCAAGCTTTAGGATAGGGTACTGAATTGTATCTTAACTGCGGCTAATAAGGCGATTATGTCAAAGAGAATATCTCCCGCAGGGAAGCTGCTACCATCAAATGCTTGCCCTCATTAGACTCTCCTCTGGAAGCGCTTTCACTGCAAGCTGCAGATTCCCTCCTAACAGCAAGCTTTAGGATAGTGTACTGAATTGTAACTTACTTTCGCCTAATAATGCGATTATGGAAAAGAGACTATCTCCCGCAGGGAAGCTGCTACCATCAAATGTTTGCCCTCATTAGACTCCCCTCTGGAAGCGCTTTCACTGCAAGCTGCAGATTCCCTCCTAACAGCAAGCTTTAGGATAGGGTACTGAATTGTAACTTACTTTCGCCTAATAATGCGATTTTGGCAAAGAGAGTATCTCCCGCAGGGAAGCTGCTACCATCAAATGTTTGCCCTCATTAGACTCCCCTCTGGAAGCGCTTTCACTGCAAGCTGTAGATTCCCTCCTAACAGCAAGCTTTAGGATAGGGTACTGAATTGGAACTTACTTTCGCCTAATAATGCGATTTTGGCAAAGAGACTATCTCCCGCAGGGAAGCTGCTACCATCAAATGTTTGCCCTCATTAGACTCCCGTCTGGAAGCGCTTTCACTGCAAGCTGCAGATTCCCTCCTAACAGCAAGCTTTAGGATAAGGTACTGAATTGTAACTTACTTTCGCCTAATAATGCGATTTTGGCAAAGAGAGTATCTCCCGCAGGGAAGCTGCTACCATCAAATGTTTGCCCTCATTAGACTCCCCTCTGGAAGCGCTTTCA